>NW_026733354.1:0-213114 GCF_028476545.2 Physella acuta
TATATATATATATATATATATATATATATATATATATATATATATATATATATATATATATATATATATATATATATATATATATATATATATATATATATATATTTATTTATATATATATATATATATATATACATTTTTTTATGTGTGTGTATGTCTCGGCCTATATAGGCTTATACTTAAATATAGACCACATACGCTCACATGTATGTGTATAAACATTAATCACTGCATACTTAATGGTAACGATGTTTATCTATAATCTGTTAATAATACAGTTAGATGTAACATTTTTTTTATCTATAGTTGGCACGTTTACATCATGGTGTCAGCCACATCCTCTTGTAATAATTTTCAATTTGTATTTAAAAGACTATTTAACTTTAATTAATCATTGATGGAACTGGCAAAAGAACATTTTTCGGTAAAACCTTAGTTTAGGGTCGGTTATTATTCCGGAATCGTATAGCAGTAAAAAACAGTAAAATAATGCCAAAGTCTGTCACACACTTCCGGAATTCACCGGAAGTACTGTAAACCATACTTTATTTGGCGTCATCTTTTATTTGTATACAGAATGTTTAAAATTTGGATAGATTTATTTTTGTAATCATTTTTACATTTTGTAATCATTTTTACTATTTTCGTAATCTAGATTTTTTTTACTTGGCCTAGCAGCTAGATATCTATCTAGATCTAATTAATTAATGGTCGAAATCCACTGCAAGCCAAAAACATTAAAGTATTTCATTTGACTTCATATTCATTATTTATATTAATATATGTTGTTTTTATTTTTATTTTTAGATCTACTATTTTAAATCTACTATTATATTTATTCTTGTTTCCTTTTGTCGATTAAACTTAAAAAATTAAAACATTAATTTACTACAATCGACTTTCAATTTATTTATATTTCAATGGTCAAATAAACCATGGTTTACCGTAACTCTAGTTACCGAAACTCAACAAACATCACCCGATAATTTCCGACGCTAAACTATGGTTTTACCCATTTTTCTTCTGTACATTTTGCAATTTGTTGCTTTGGTGTCACCCCCTAAATCATGTCACCCCGTGTGGTCCTCACGATCTGTAGAAGTCAAGTTTGAAGCGGGTCACACATGTGATATCTACTATAAGCCAATTGCTGGTAACATTAAATGCTCTGTTGTTAAAGCTTTTTTAAAGCAGAAATAAACTAGGCAGTTACCATGCAGTTAAATCTGAGTGTTGAATTCAACACTTTATAAAAGCAGTGATGGTTAGGTAAATAACTTATCAGACACAAAATAAGGATTTCAAATTAACAGAAAAACGGTCGTGCGTGGAATACATTAAAAATCAGTTTTAAAAAATGATTTAGTTAGTTTTTGATTGCCATTGTTGTCTGCGATACACCGAAGTCGAATTATGTTTTGCTTGTTTTTAATTTAATAGTTTTGTTTTTACTACATATTTGACGAATCTTGTGTCATTTCTATTCAACTATTTGATGTATTTGACCAGTTTTTGTCATTTTTATCTCAGACTGTTGGAGTCCAAAATAATCTAAACTTACCTGTTCTGTGTTACTGTTATCGTAGTAACTGAATCTACTTAACTTACAACTCCAATAATAATAATATTAAAGTAGAGCCTTTGCATTAGGAAAAATTGTTGAGCCACTACAAAAGGTGTTCAACCGACTGATTTTATTATCCTTGAAAGCTCTAAGCTAATTCGATAAAGTTTTGTATACTTGGCATAAACAAAAATTATTAAAAGCAAAGATGCATCCAGCTAATAATTTCATATTTTTCTTACAGAGTTTTAATGTGTTAATAAGTGTTTATTGTACATGTCCGACTTAGTAGTTTAATTGATGTTTATTTGTTTCAGATTGACACATAGATATTAATATAAAGTGTATTTTAAATGTTTCCCTTTTTATTACAATATTTTATGATGGGAAGTAATTAGTAAACTGTTTGTTAATTGTAAAAAACAAAAACAAGACATTAAAAAAATTCATCTCTAGCCAAATGTTCATAACACTGCAATAATATGTCACATTAACTAAAACATAATATGTTCATTCATTTTGTGTCATCCTCGAGTTGCGATTGGGTTAAACAAACTAAACTTGACAAAGTAGTTTAAATGCACGATTTCGCATTACGGCGTTTAGTCACACATGAAAATATGATATTGTTGTATGGCTTCTCTTTTACACTATACCCAGACATCCCACCAGCAATTCCATAGATTACTTACAAAACGAGTCTACGTTATGCAAAAGAGTAGAAACTTTGGCAACTATAAAATAAATTAAAGTCGTTATATAAACAAACCTTGCCTTACTCTAATACTTATAATAAGACAATGCAAGTTAAAGGCACTGCATGGTTCCGATGTTTACTTGTATGATTCCAAAATCTATAGCGCTGACGGAAGAAAGGACTTACAGAATAGAACAAGCGTTATATTATAGAGTTATATGACATGGCATGTGTGACATGATACACACTCTGTAGACCGATTTGAGACATGCTATATAATTGTAAGCCGATGTGTTGAATGTTACTGATATGTAGGCGGATGTGTAAGATGCTAAAGAAATGTAGGCCTTTTTGTTGGATGTTGCACTACTGAAGGTCTTTCTATCTGGATTGTAGCAATCTATTTGACAACATCTGACCCTCCAATAAGTTCACATTTGATATACAACTGTGTGTGCAGGGACATTTGAAAATATTTTCGGTCGTTGACTGACTACACCACGTTCTAGAATGTAAAATAATTGATTGCGTGCTCCTGTTTTTCTAAAACATGTTCTATCTATCGGATAAGTCCGCAGTTGGTGCAGCCGAACCTTACCAATTACATAACCAACAAAGAATGAATTGTGGTTTTGTATGTCTTAGGTGTTTTGACCACATGTGTTATGTCAATAGGGAATTCACTTTATTTATCAATAAATTAATTAATTAATTACGTAACTTGTTATCCCTTGTTAAGTTAATAATTACCATGTCTAAACAGAGCACATGTAGTCAAAGTCCCGCTGTGGTCAAAGTTCAGCGTGAAATTTAAATCATATTTAGTTGCTGTGTAGGTAATTTATAAACCAATAAGTCATTACAAGTATATGTCCACAGTTCGTTTTTAGCTAAAAGTAAACTTTAAAATCAACATCATAAAACAGTAATCTAAAAACGAATACATGCCCTTATCAATACATATCAGATTTCTAAAATGTTACTAATTTGTAAGAAACCACTTGTACACATTCCCGTCGTTAGTAGTTCAGCAGTTTATGTTGACTAATTAGTTGTCTTATTATGTGACTTCTTAAGCCTGTGGCCCATTGTTCTTTAATAAAAAACGTGTTGAAGACGGAGCTGAGTACATGTCTGGACATTCCCCACAGTTGACTGTGGTTGAGGTCGGGACATCTGAGTAGGATCGTACATTTTGCTGCTATAGAAGCTGTTCTCACCATCTGTATAGTTATCTATGGTCATCAGGCTACTCTCTGTTGTTTGATGCATATATTAACACGTGTATTCAGCGACGTGATGTAGCGTCGCTAACAACATAACACACACGGAAAAAAAAAACACAACTAACACACGCGGCAAAAAACACTAATGTATTTTTTTCTGAGCCTGTCAATATATTTTAATTATTTATAAACATAAACTACAATAATACAAAACTAAACTTGACAACAAATATTAAGCTCATTATTTATCAAAAGTATTCAGGTGTAAAGTGTAGACTAATAGTACGTATTGAAAGGGAAATAATTAGGTATTTAATTGACAAACCAAGTACATTCAATGAAATGGAAATACTTTAATTAAAACAGACATGATTTTATTAGATAAAATAAAATCAATTAAACGATATTTTAAAAAAGTGATCAAAATAATGTAGATGTAAACTTTGATGTATATTTAAAATATATGTGTATGGTAAAATGAAAACAAGTCGCGATGTGTGTTAAACATAAAGAAGAAGTGCGATGAAGTCATTTAATTGTAGAGTTATTAAGTGTTGAACTTACTCGGATAATGAATTTCTTGTTCTCACATTTGACAGGTATTCACTAATATTCAGTTATTTCAAATAGCCCCCCCCCCCCCCCCCCGTGCACATATCAACTTAGTTTCACCACATATTTGCCATTACTATTACCGATTCACGTGTATGTAAATGTTGTTAATGTAAACCTCTGAATGTTTCTACAGACTAATGCACTCACACACATTTTGTCATTTGATTTATTGAAATAAAAAATAAAAACAAAATGCATTAATTACGTAATTAAAAAAAAAAAAGAAGAAAAAAAAAGACCCATTTCTCTCTTAAACACCGACTATACAATTATACCAAAAGCTTAGGTTGCCAAGTTAGAGCAAATGTTACACAAGTTAGTTCCTGTTGACCAACAATACAATATCACAGGGAGAAACATATACATTCACAATCACCTAATCAGAGACATCTTTCAGTATACACACGACAAAAACACCCCAGCATGCATACTCAGCTTAGACCTGGAGAAAACTTTCCACCAAGTAGCTCACACATATCTTCACACAATTCTCAAAGAAAACAATTTGGATTAAAGTTGTCAACACAGCCACCTACTGATATATAATAACACAATTCTGAAAGATGGACACACACGATTGTAAATAGATACGTCACCACACATATTATTTATATCGCCATCGACAAAACTGACAATTAAAAAAAAAAAACTCATTAGAGATGGCATTCCCCAGTGGCAAAACAAGCATAACACGCTAGTATAAACAACTTGGAGATATACACCTTTACGACATACAGACCAAAATCAGCACGTTCAGACTAAATGACATTAGTAGAATTATTGGCCAACCACACTTTCACCTACTAGCACAGTACAGTATTATATAGATAATCAGATTAACAACTATCCGAAATTATCAATAGAGCCTCCCCCCTCCCCTTATTACTCAGGAAAGAAAAAAAATAGCTTTTTTTTTTTAAACAGAAGTCTTACAAATATTAAACATATGAAACGAATAATTTAAACACCACGAATCACAAAAAAAAAACAACATATTTTTAAATTTAGTAAAACAGTATCAACCCCACAATACAACTTATTCAAATGGTGCATGAAATACGTTTAAAGCACATTCTATCTTTGTTATCTTATACAGATGAGTGTTACATCGAATTTAAATTAATTCACTTTTTAGGAAAAACATAACCTTTTCTGAAACTATAATCTATTTATGTTATCTCTGTAACAAGTACTGTTATACAAAAACCTTTGTCTAGAAAAAGTGAGTCAAAAACTTGGCCACAAACGACTCATAAACAAAACTTTAGTTAATGCTAACTAAAATGTCTGTTGTTCATCTTCACCTTCCTTCATCATATACAGATCAGAGCCAACAGATGGGGGAAGTGATCAACAAAGTATTTTCACGTGCTACTTTTTAAATGGTAACAGCAGCAACATCTATTTTATAAAATCATGAAAGCGAGCTGACCGAGAAGATGTTGTCAATGTAGCAGGACATTGATATGTGATCTTCGATAATAGTTAGAGAATGTAACACACGATAGAATTAAAAAAAGATGTAGGCCTACTTACCTGCAGGCGTTGTTTATTTAATGATTTCATACCTCAACAATATGTAGAAATCTCGCTGATCATGTTATGTTTAGAAGATGGTACATTTGACCAGTCAAAGGGAAACAACAGTGGAATACCGCGTAATTCAAGAAAGTATTTTCCTCCCTTTCTTATGAAAACAAAACAATACATTATATTATTTATATCTCACCTTTAGAATAATCTCGATCACAACATCTAATCACATATTTATTTAACAAATTGTTTTAAATATTTGTATATGATAATGTGCCTGTACAAATACTTTTGATTACCCAGCTCAGATGGGAACCTGACTAACGTTAGGAAAAGCTGCGGACACAGGTAAGACCTCTGTACAGAACACTTAACAAATAGTAGGGCCTACACTTTGAACTTTGTCAATATGTGGAGCAGTGAAATGACGTAAACATTGTGGTGTCTGCTTATATGTCAATGTAAATACAAGTGTATTAATGTTTGCCACATTATACTCTCACGCAACTTTATATTGAGCTACATCTGACCTGCTCACAACTTTATATTGAGCTACATCTGACCTGCTCACAACTTTATATTGAGCTACATCTGACCTGCTCACAACTTTATATTGAGCTACATCTGACCTGCTCACAACTTTATATTGAGCTACATCTGACCTGCTCACAACTTTATATTGAGCTACATCTGACCTGCTCACAACTTTATATTGAGCTACATCTGACCTGCTCACAACTTTATATTGAGCTACATCTGACCTGCTCACAACTTTATATTGAGCTACATCTGACCTGCTCACAACTTTATATTGAGCTACATCTGACCTGCTCACAACTTTATATTGAGCTACATCTGACCTGCTCACAACTTTATATTGAGCTACATCTGACCTGCTCACAACTTTATATTGAGCTACATCAGACCTGCTCACAATTTTATATTGAGCTACATCTGACCTGCTCACAACTTTATATTGAGCTACATCAGACCTGCTCACAACTTTATATTGAGCTACATCTGACCTGCTCACAACTTTATATTGAGCTACATCTGACCTGCTCACAACTTTATATTGAGCTACATCTGACCTGCTCACAACTTTATATTGAGCTACATCTGACCTGCTCACAACTTTATATTGAGCTACATCTGACCTGCTCACAACTTTATATTGAGCTACATCTGACCTGCTCACAACTTTATATTGAGCTACATCTGACCTGCTCACAACTTTATATTGAGCTACATCTGACCTGCTCACAACTTTATATTGAGCTACATCTGACCTGCTCACAACTTTATATTGAGCTACATCTGACCTGCTCACAACTTTATATTGAGCTACATCTGACCTGCTCACAACTTTATATTGAGCTACATCTGACCTGCTCACAACTTTATATTGAGCTACATCTGACCTGCTCACAACTTTATATTGAGCTACATCTGACCTGCTCACAACTTTATATTGAGCTACATCTGACCTGCTCACAACTTTATATTGAGTTACATCTGACCTGCTTACAACTTAACATTGAGCTACATCTGACCTGCTCACAACTTTATATTGAGCTACATCTGACCTGCTCACAACTTTATATTGAGCTACATCTGACCTGCTCACAACTTTATATTGAGCTACATCTGACCTGCTCACAACTTTATATTGAGCTACATCAGACCTGCTCACAATTTTATATTGAGCTACATCTGACCTGCTCACAACTTTATATTGAGCTACATCAGACCTGCTCACAACTTTATATTGAGCTACATCTGACCTGCTCACAACTTTATATTGAGCTACATCTGACCTGCTCACAACTTTATATTGAGCTACATCTGACCTGCTCACAACTTTATATTGAGCTACATCTGACCTGCTCACAACTTTATATTGAGCTACATCTGACCTGCTCACAACTTTATATTGAGCTACATCTGACCTGCTCACAACTTTATATTGAGCTACATCTGACCTGCTCACAACTTTATATTGAGCTACATCTGACCTGCTCACAACTTTATATTGAGCTACATCTGACCTGCTCACAACTTTATATTGAGCTACATCTGACCTGCTCACAACTTTATATTGAGCTACATCTGACCTGCTCACAACTTTATATTGAGCTACATCTGACCTGCTCACAACTTTATATTGAGCTACATCTGACCTGCTCACAACTTTATATTGAGCTACATCTGACCTGCTCACAACTTTATATTGAGCTACATCTGACCTGCTCACAACTTTATATTGAGCTACATCTGACCTGCTCACAACTTTATATTGAGCTACATCTGACCTGCTCACAACTTTATATTGAGCTACATCTGACCTGCTCACAACTTTATATTGAGCTACATCTGACCTGCTCACAACTTTATATTGAGCTACATCTGACCTGCTCACAACTTTATATTGAGCTACATCTGACCTGCTCACAACTTTATATTGAGCTACATCTGACCTGCTCACAACTTTATATTGAGCTACATCTGACCTGCTCACAACTTTATATTGAGCTACATCTGACCTGCTCACAACTTTATATTGAGCTACATCTGACCTGCTCACAACTTTATATTGAGCTACATCTGACCTTCTCACAACTTTATATTGAGCTACATTTGACCTGCTCACAACTTAGCGGCCACATATCTGAGCTATATACATAGTTTCTATATTTGTTCATTTTAAATGTGTCTAAGTGATTAGGTACACTGTAGTCTAAAAATGGTTGTTTTATTATACCAATGCAAACAAGTATTTTACTATTCAGCGATACATTTGCTTGCTTCGAAAGTTTGAAAGGGAAGTAATAAAGTAAAAAAAATTGCAGAACAAGATAATTTAATGAGTTGGAAACGATTAAAATAAAACAGAAACAATTTTTTATATGTTAAAACAAACATAACTTATCATAATTGTCACTTATATCAAAATTGATAAAAATGTAGGTGTATATTTGTATTGTATTTAAATATTTGAACTCATTGCTAAGATAAAAACGAGTGCTTTAATTTTGTCCCATTTAAAGGCCAGCAATGTTATCTAACGTATAGTTTAATGAAAAAAATAAACCGGGAGTGATCTCCCCTAAACTTTCTCGAATCCATTTTAAATACATAAACTTTTTAAAATGAAATAGAATCTCATAGAAAAAAAGTATTGCACACCAAGCGAACGCCGAATAAAGATGTTCATAATGGTGCGCAACATTATTATCTATATATATAAAGCAAAGTGGTCGGGTGCCCGATAGGGCACTTCCCGGCGCCGCAGGCGCGTCAAATTTGGCACGAAGGTGCCTTATGGCGATAGAACACGAGGGCCGGTGACGGTTCGGCAAAAAGTCTACGGAGCGGGGGTCAAAACTGACCTCGACTGACCGGCGCCTTATATGGGCTATATTACGAAAAAAAAATTCCTCCGACGACCCCCCTTGAAATTTTGTGAGGTGGTAGGAGAACACCTTGGGGTGTCACAAAAAACTCGGCATATCTGGGAAAACTTCGTAAAGGGGTCAAAACTGACCAGTTGTATTTCCCTATATAATCTTTGTATTTTATGGGAAAAACAGAGGGTCATTTCAACGCAGACTTTAGGGTACTTAAGCTCAGTATATCTGGCTAATTTTTTGCACGCTCCTAGGTCAATGGATTGACCTTTAGGGAAAACTGTCGGTTACACTCAAAGCCCTCGACGAGGGCTAAAAAGTGACCGCGAGTGAAATTCTCTTTATATGAGCTATATTACGAAAAAAAATTTCCTCCGACGACCCCCCTTGAAATTTTGTGAGGTGGTAGGAGAACACCTTGGGGTGTCACAAAAAACTCGCCATGTCCGGGAAAATTCGTTAAATGGGTCAAAACTGACCAGTCGTATTTCCCTATATAATCTTTGTATTTTATTGGGAAAACATAGGGTCATTTCAACGCAGACTTTAGGGCACTTACCCTCTTTACATCTGGCGCTAATTTTTTGCATGCTCTTAGGTAAATTGCTTGACCTTTAGGGAAAACTGTCGGTTTCACTCAAAGCCCTCGACGAGGGCTAAAAAGTGACCGCGAGTGAAATTCTCTTTATATGAGCTCTATTACGAAAAAAAATTTCCTCCGACGACCCCCCTTGAAATTTTGTGAGGTGGTAGGAGAACGCCTTGGGGTGTCCCAAAAAACTCGCCATGTCCGGGAAAATTCGTTAAATGGGTCAAAACTGACCAGTCGTATTTCCCTATATAATCTTTGTATTTTATGGGAAAAACAGTGTAATTTCAACACAATTTTTAGGTTACTTAACCTCTGTACATCATGCTAATGTTTTGCATACATTTCTATAGATGACTAGGCCGTATGAAAAAACTGTTGGGCACACTCAAAGCCCTCGACGAGGGCTAAAAGATGACCGCGAGTGACATTCTTTTTATATGAGATGTATATATATAAATTGACGAACGATCCACTTAATATTATTTGAGGTCGTAGACCGACCCTGGAGGGTAACAAAAAAACTTTATTCCAGTCGGGAAAAGCCATTGTAGTCGTTAAATATGTTCATATATTGTATTTTCTACTATAAGCATTGCATCTGTTTGTTTAAAAAAAAGTAAACAATGACAGACGTCATTCGGGCCATTTTCAAGGGAGGTAACCTTTTTAAATAATTATTTTTCAATTAATTGTATACTATTTTAAACAGAAACAGAAAATGACAAAGTATAGCATTTGTTTTAGTAAAACATTAATTTCTTAATTAAGCTACATATCATAATTAAATAGAAAAATTAATTTTAAAAGTTAACGTAATATAAATTATGAGATATACTGATCGTGGAACCTCTGTAGTTCTAATTTCATTTTAGTCATAAATTGCGTACTTTCTGTTATTTTCTCTTAAAGCGGATCGTAAACAACATACAACAACATCTTCTCTCAAATTAGCATTACTGTTTAAATTTAACACTCCACACCTCATCAATCAATAAATAATTAGTATTCAAATTATCAAATGTTTTTGACAACCTAAGCGAAGCTAGGCAGTATGCCTAGGTACTTTATAAATTTAGATGCGTTTTTGAGAAATCGGAAATAGCGTAAATTAGTACTTCCCGTCAACGGAAATTACTCAAAATTTAACAGAAGGTAGAGAATTAGATCTTTTACTTACATGTGAAATTTCATTTATCTATCTGAAATATTACTCAACTTATAGGCTTTTGAAAAATTCAAAGTAGAAAAAGTACCACTTCCGGTTATCGGAAATCGTTCAAAAGTTGATACGGATCTACGATTTTGATAAAATACTTATATATGAAATTTCATCAACCTAGCTGTAACGGTACTCAAGTAATCGTGTTTACACACACACACACACACAGACACACAGACATACGGACAAGATTGCAAAATTGTTTTTCCGTATCAGTGAGGTGTAAAACGTCGAGATTTGTAGAAATCTCGATTTTTTTTTGCACGATTACAATACTTTCTCTATACTACGTATATACGAGAAAGTAAAAAGACAATAATGCTTTTCTTGTCTTCATTTATTATACTAATCTCGCTAAAAATAAATAAATAATTAAATACAGGTATACAAAACTCGCTAGCATTATATTTTAAATAATCACTGGAGCTCGGGTCATCCATTTATATCATCAACCAAAATCATGAAATTAATTCCCCCACCCTCCTACATCCTCTACCCTCACACTTACCAACAATAGACGATCCACACTCCCCACATAATTTAGACGCTTATAAAACTATGATTTGACCCCACAAAGCTTTCATCCGATCAACATGTGTTGTGTTCATTACGATAACTCAAAACATGTAGTGTGTACTTTGCAATCATATTAATACACATAACAATATACAGTCGTAAGTCTTCTTAGTGTATCTGACCTCTAGTTTTGCTTATACAAGTTGTATAAGGTATTGTCCATAAACGACGTCACAATTCGATGTTTTACACGATTACAATACTTCTCCCATACTAAAAACTTTTAATAACAAGCTTTTATGTAAGTATGCATTAAAAAGTAGAAAATAAATTATAGATTACTATTTAAATAACTATAAAGAAAAGCGTGGGTCTCTTCCTAAACATTATTAAAGGTATCTACGGGATACTAAAGTGACCCACGCTTTTCTTTATAGTTATTTAAAGAGTAGTCTATAATTTATTTTCTTCTTTTGAGTGCATTAGTACACACATGCTTGTTATTAAACCGTTTTTTATTAATTTTTCCATAATCCATTTTAAATACTTAAACTTTTAAAAATAGAATACAATCTTATAGAAAAAATAATTGCACGCCAAGTGAACGCCAAATAAAAGTGCATAATAACGCGGAATATTATTAGTAGGCTACTTTATACATTTACCTTCGTTTTTTTTTTGAGAAATGGGAAATAGCGTAAAATTGCTACTTTCGGTCAAAGGGAAATTTGTTGTTGCGGTTAAATTTCCAACTGGTGACTTCGCTTCAATTGTAGTAGAGGTTGTTGGTTTGACTGACGGCTTTGAGGGACTTTTCATTGGTTTCCTGACTAGTGCTTCCGTCTTAGCCGTGTTACATGTTAATATTGTTAACTAATAGTTTTAGAAGAAATTGTACTACTAATTCAAACGATCGTCCCTGTATTGGATTTCATTGCATGTCTTTAAAAAATGTTAAATACAAATATAAGGTTTTCAATGTTTGCAATTGATACAAATGTTTTGAAAATTAATCAGATTATAACTAAATATTTTGCAGATCGTTGTATACTATTATTATTTTCAACTGTATATGTACCTATGTGTTTAAATTAAAAGGTGATTAATTATACAATTTGGTATATTTTACTCGGCTTGCTAATTGTTGCAGATTTGCATTGTCTCCCTTGAAAACATTAAATATAGCATGTAACAGTACAGTGGGAGCTTATTACTATTGGTAAATAAACGTGTTTATTGGTAAAATCAAAACTATAATAAAACGTAAGATTAACTAAGTGCTTACATTAGAAAAGTAAATGACTGTCATATATTGAGAAAATAACATGCCACAGTCATGGGGTTAGAACTGTAGGATATGATTCATTATTTATTTATGTTTTTTATCAGCGAAAAAAAAATGAAGACAATAATAGAGACATTTACATAATACGGGATAGGCAGTTGTTACGGGGCAGCTGTAGGTTAGATAGAAAGAGGCTAGAATAATCTAGAATAAAGGGAGAGTGCGTTTGTGAGTTGAGTTTACCCTAGAGCAGGGGTCTCCAAACTTTTTAGTCCGAGGGCCGCATTAACTATCAAATTTCAGTTCGGGGGTCAGTTTCTTCCAGGCATGTCTTTGATTTTTCTGGTCAAAGTTTCTCAGCCATCACCAACAAACGGTTTTTCCGTGGACAAAAAGATCTCCGCGGGCCGGATGAGAGGACATCGCGGGCCGCATTCGGCCCGCGGGCCGTAGTTTGGAGACCCCTGCCCTAAAGTATTCTTAACACAGGTTGTTTATGTATTATTATCCCAAGGTCGAATGCGGTATAAAAGCTAAGGTGAATGGTTGTAAAGGGTTAGTTGGTAGCGGTTAGGGCAAGGGCTACTCTGTGATGTGGAGAATTATGACCAAATAAAAGTATTGAAGATAGCCACAAATTGTTTTCTGAGTTAAACCAAACCCGGACGTAACAGTAGTGGTGGCTTAATCAAAGCTAAGAGATCAAAAATTCTAGGAAACGGAGAGGAAAGACAAAAAAAAAAAAAAAAACCGACACAATTGTAAACATAGATCACCCTAACACAGCTGAACATATGTACACATATTATACCGAAACGCATAAACTTAAATGTTAGTTAGGCCGTACATATATTAACATGTTATTACACACTAACACAACTGCACATATGTAAACATAAAGCACAATAACAAACGTATATATGTAAACATAAACACCTTAGCCCATACGTACATATAGAAACATACACTCCCTAAAACTGCGGGCATAAAATAGTTACGTACTATCGAGCATTTTGATCTATTAATCAACAATGAACTTCCAATCCTTTGGTGAAAAAGTGTACTCGTGAATGTGTTTTGTATGAAAATAGTAATATAAGAAAACACAGTTAATTCAGTCACTATAGTATGTTATAAAAGATTCAACTATATCGTCTTTCAAAGTTTGCTGACTAATTTTTCATCCCAATCTTTTAATGTACAGAGTTTTTATACAACAGGATCTACGTAACCAGATCTGAACTACAAATGTACAACTATTGCGACAGCTTTGTTTACGTATTAATAATTCACGCATCTAAAAATACACGATTGGAAATGTATGAATGAAATCTTCTTAAAATATTGTGTCCACCCGCAGCTGGAAGGATACGCTAGGTCACGGGTTCTCAAATTGTGGGTTGACACACACATGGTGTCGCGAAAGGCTTTCTGTGGGTGGGGGAGGGTCGCCTACCGATGAACTAATCAAAACAAAACGTCTTAATGTCATTTTTAAAATTAAGTTTGTATTAAATATTTAATACATTCATATTCGAAATTGAGAGAGCGCTTCCCCGAATTACTTCTATATACTTTTATGTTTTTTCCTATTTTATCAGTTTATTTTATACCCCTTATATTTTTGTTTATGTTGGTTATTTAAGTTATACACTAGATAAACTTCAGATTACAGTGAATTATGAAATCATAAAAATAATATGGAGAAAAAAAAAAGAATGAAACAGTTCATTTGTAAGGGAACACATTGACGTAAATAAATCAGTTTAAAATGCATGCCAGAGTTTAACTGCTTGTTCAGATCAAATTAAAACAAAAAATAACTATGGGAAATAAGCAGCTGTTTTGTTGATTTTTATTTCTTTTAAAATTGTATAAGATCTCAACATAATTCATTTATCTTCTTAACGTAGCATGAAACTTTTGTCCAGGCTTGTTTATTTCAACCTTAATTCTACTTCTTTAGACAAGCAGTCAAAGGGATACAGCAGTGGAAATATCTAGTAAATCAAGAAAGTAGTATTTACCTCCCTTATTGATTAAAAAAAGCATTACATCTGGCCATCCATGAAATATAATCGATTACATCTAATCTCAAATGTGTTTATGTGTTTAACTGTTTGCATGATTATGGTAATATGACCTGCGATAACGCAAGTTTAAGTTATATACGTCAAGTATAAGTTATCAGAAACAGAGCATAACGTAGTTAGGTAGACCAACATTACATGAGATGACCGGTCAAGTGATACGGTCAGATGACCACTGAAGCGTAGGTCATCAGTTAGGTCAGCAGTTAGAGAGAGGTAGCGCTAGGGGGAAAATGTAGAGAGCTAGAATTAGATAGTGTTAGGGATGGTCATAGAAATGTGTAGGGAGAAATCTAGTGTTAGTCGTAGTTAGATAGTCTTAGTAGACAGTCAGGTATTAGGACGTAGTTAGGGTAGGAGTCGATGTCATGTGTAAATAATGAACTCTATTTTATTGATACGGACCTTTTTTGTGTTGATTCCACACTGTACCAGGCATAGGTAAGAATAGGCGATCCCTGTAGAGGGGATATATATATATATATATATATGTATATATATATATATATATATATATATATATATATATACCGGAAATTCATTACGTCACGTTACATTTATATATAGAATCAAACATTCTTCTACTCCACCCTCACATTACCTCTCATTCAGTTACAAAAATTTATTTGAAACTCTTAAAATAATCAGCCCATATTAAGGTATTGTTATGGTCTATTTATTAGTGGAAATGCACAGTTATTATAAGATAGGGTGATCTTAAATTAAGTCAATGAATATTAATTTAAATTGGCATTTTGAACAAGCATATTACAATTACTTCCCATTTATTTTATACTGTATTAATGGGAAACAACTCATAGACACAAAACCGATTCCTAAATAAATAAATCAAAAAAAAAAAAAAGACAAACAAGAAAAATAAGATCACACCTTATTTGAGATCTATTAAAGTAAATTAAAATTATTATTAAATGTTTAAACATGGAAAGCTGATCTTGAATTTTTCATTAATGATATTGATACATTTAGTAAACGAACATAGTGTGCTTATTTAATGTTGATTTCAGTTACAAGCAAATTATTCAAGTTGAACAATATTCCGGTTGTCCGTTTGCATTTAGCTAAAAACATTATTACCTTTTAAAATGTAATTATATAAAATCTGAAAACATATTGAAAACATAAAATAAAGACGAAAAGGATCCTTTCCGTTTATAAATAGACTCAAATAAAATAATAATTACACTAAAAAAAAAAAACTTACCTTTTAAAATGCAATAAGAAAAGAAACTCTGCGGCCCGTGAGGTCCTCTCATGCGTCCTGCGAAGATCTTTCTCCACAAAATTCAAAACAATTTCAAAATGTAGCTTTAGGTGCAAATACCGTTGCCCACCGTGTTGCAGACATGAGTGAAAACATTGTGACTCAAATAGCGAAAAAATGCAAATATGCTTCGCCATTTTTTAATTGCAATGGATGTCGCTGGACAGCTGTTCCACCTCTACTGCTTGTCTTCATTAGAGGTGTGGATAAAGACATGAACATAACACAGGAGCTGGCTTCCCTACATACATTGTATGGCACTGTTACCGGAGAGGATATATTCAATTAGTTAAAAAAAAATTGCAAATTATTATTAGGACTGGACTATCATCAATTACCTGACTGTTGATGTAGGAAAGAACATGAGTGGCATACAGAAATGCTTAGTTGGACAAACGAAAGAGAAAAACATTCTACAACCAATGTTTTTGCACTGTATTATTCACCAGCAAGCTTTGTGTGCTAAATATATGGACATTAGCAGTGTACTGAATCTTGTGGTGAAGATGATGAATTAATTTAATTAGGTCACGTGGGCTCAACCATAGGTAGTTCAAAGACATGTTGGAAGATACAAACACAGAATCGCAAAATTTAGCAGTTTACACAGCAGTAAGATGAATTGGTTAAGTTCTGAGTAGAGTATTTAACTTAAGAAATGAAATATTTTACTTCCTAGAAAGTAAAGGCAAAGCACAGCCATTAATGTCTGATAAATAGTGGGTATAGACAGTGGCGTAGGCAGGGGGGGGGGGGGGTTAGGGGGGGGGGTCAACTCCCCCCCATAGACCCCTCGGTTTATATAAAAAGTATGAGGGGGGGTGCAAATCGAAAGTTTGAGGGGGGGTGCAAATCGAAAGTTTGAGGGGGGGTGCAAATCAAAAGTTTGAGGGGGGGGGTGCAAATTGAAAGTTTGTCCCCGGGTAAAAATTGGAACACCCCCCCTTGAGACGATCCAGTCTACGCCAATGGGTATAGAAATAGGCATTTTTAATTTTCTGAACCTAAAACTACAAGACAAGGAAATCTAGTTTTTGATCTAAACACAAACCTTATTTACACTTTCGTATTTTTATTTTATTTTGCAACTATAAATTGGTATAATACTTTATTATGCGTGTCTTAGTTTATGTTTAATCGTCTAAATATTTAAGAGCAGCTTCTGAATGAGTTCTTGTAAATCAATACATACTTTTAGTCTACACCTGAATACTTTTGATGAATAATGAGCTTAATATTTGTTGTATAATTATTATATTTTCTTCATTTGTTTTTGTAGTTCATGTTTATAAATAGTTAAAATATATTGACTCGCTCAGAAAAGATGTGCTGATGATATCAACAATCATTTTATATCATCTGTAGCGCCCAACACAAATACTGATTACACAATCAGTGAGGAGCTTAAACATTTTTTGTAATTCTGCTCACCGTGGTAGGACAGAGCTGATAAGTTCGCTTCTCGCTGTTCATGAAGTTTATGTAAGCCTAAGCTCTCTTGAACCGTCTACAACAACTTCGTTTGATGACGTATCTAATAAAGTATTGGAGGTTTCAGCTCGATTATCTCTGAAGTTTTAACCTATATCTATAACCTCTGTTTTGCCAAGCTATATTACCCGAAACATTTTAAGCATGCTAAGGTTATACCGATACACAAGATGGTAACACCCAAGATTCTAATAACTGCAGGCCAATTTCTACACTTTCTTCCCTCTATAAACCACTAGAAATACATATTAAAAATGCATGTCAAACTGCGTAGAAAGCATAAGCGTTTCAATAGTAATCAGTCTGTGTTTAGAAAGTGTCATTGATGTCACACTGCTTTGATTAAAATGAATGTAAACTGGCTTAAAAATATTAACGAAAACCTACTTTGTGGCACGCTGTTCGTCGATTTCAGAAAAGCCCTCGATTCTATTGATCACACCATACTTCTTAAAAACGAATTCCTTACAAATTCCACGAATTTACAGTTAAGTTACTTTACTCATTTTTATCTAACATATTTCAACGTGTGTTTCACCTTAATACCATCTCATCACATACATATGCTAATATAGGCGTTCCCCAGGGCTCAAGCTTAGGTCCTTTATTTTTTTCATTATACATTAATGATCTTGCATTGCACATTTACCTGATTAGTGCTTCCGTTGTATCCATGTAAAATGTTTTTTTTGGTTTTTTTTTGGTTTTTTTTCTTTAATTTTTTTTCTTTTTTTTTCGCCTCAGACATGTAATTTACAGTGTCAGTTGTGTGTTCGCTTTAGTATTACAGTTTTCATCATCGGCTTGTGAGGACTCAATATGTTTGCTGTAATACAGCCGACCCTCTGGGTATTCTTGTTGTTTAATAGATATCCATGTTAAATGTTAACTAATAGTTTTGGAACAAATTATAACTGGCAACCGAAGATAAATTAGAATATGGCTTAACGAGATATCATTGCATCTTTTTAAAAAATGTTAAATACAAATATAAGGTTTTCAATTTTTGCAATTACAACAAATGTTTTACAAACAAATGTTTTAATAATTAATCAGATTATTACTAAATATTTTGCATATCATTGAACACAATTATTTTATTCAACTAAATAGTTTCCTATGTGTTAAAAAAAAAATTTGATCAATTATACAATTTCTTATATTTTACTCAGCTTGCTAATTGTTGCAGACTTGTTGCATTGTTTCCCTTGAAAACATTAAATATAACATGTAACAAAGGGAGGTAATTACTATTGGTAAATAAACGTGTTTATTGGTAAAATCAAAACTATAATAAAATGTAAGATTAAATTAGTGCTTATATACATAAGAACAGTAAATGGCTGTCAGACATTTAGAAAATAACATGCGACAGTCCTGGGGTTAGAACTGTAGGATCTGTTTCAATATTTATTTGTTCTATCAGTTATGTAACTGTTTACCACCCGCCTAAGAAAAAAAAGCGATTTTCGTTTTACTAGTGGTAGGGGATGGCGCAGTGACAGCGACATTTTTCTAAAACAATTTATGGTATTTTAATATAATTTTTAAACATTTCAACAACTGTAACTAATGTCTGTAATTGAATCAACAACTGTTTTATTAAAATTATTTTGCGTATATATATATATATATATATATATATATATATATATATATATATATATATATATATATATATATATATATATATATATATATATATATTCATATATTCTTTGTTTCTTTGGGGGGTGGGGGGGGGTGACCCCACGAAGTGCCGCACCGGACGACACCCGACCTAGCGACGCCAATGCTTAAACATAACTTATATAACATTTATTCGGAATCCCAGACTGATTCTGAAAATACCCACAATGGGACTTGTAAGTTCTCGTTTTCTCTCACTTAACTTTAAGTCTCCTTAACCACGGAGACATAACAATTTCAGAACCAAATCAATTGTTGTGAACGGGATTCCCATTGATAACAAAAAACAAAACAAAAAAAAAACAAAAAAAAACATGGCGGCTATTTGTCACTTGGTCCCGCTTAATGAATTGTATTTGCCTGATATATAATAACACAATTCTGAAAGATGGACACACACGATTGTAAATAGATACGTCACCACACATATTATTTATATCGCCATCGACAAAACTGACAATTAAAAAAAAAAAACTCATTAGAGATGTCATTCCCCAGTGGCAAAACAAGCATAACACGCTAGTATAAACAACTTGGAGATATACACCTTTACGACATACAGACCAAAATCAGCACGTTCAGACTAAATGACATTAGTAGAATTATTGGCCAACCACACTTTCACCTACTAGCACAGTACAGTATTATATAGATAATCAGATTAACAACTATCCGAAATTATCAATAGAGCCTCCCCCCTCCCCTTATTACTCAGGAAAGAAAAAAAATAGCTTTTTTTTTTTAAACAGAAGTCTTACAAATATTAAACATATGAAACGAATAATTTAAACACCACGAATCACAAAAAAAAAACAACATATTTTTAAATTTAGTAAAACAGTATCAACCCCACAATACAACTTATTCAAATGGTGCATGAAATACGTTTAAAGCACATTCTATCTTTGTTATCTTATACAGATGAGTGTTACATCGAATTTAAATTAATTCACTTTTTAGGAAAAACATAACCTTTTCTGAAACTATAATCTATTTATGTTATCTCTGTAACAAGTACTGTTATACAAAAACCTTTGTCTAGAAAAAGTGAGTCAAAAACTTGGCCACAAACGACTCATAAACAAAACTTTAGTTAATGCTAACTAAAATGTCTGTTGTTCATCTTCACCTTCCTTCATCATATACAGATCAGAGCCAACAGATGGGGGAAGTGATCAACAAAGTATTTTCACGTGCTACTTTTTAAATGGTAACAGCAGCAACATCTATTTTATAAAATCATGAAAGCGAGCTGACCGAGAAGATGTTGTCAATGTAGCAGGACATTGATATGTGATCTTCGATAATAGTTAGAGAATGTAACACACGATAGAATTAAAAAAAGATGTAGGCCTACTTACCTGCAGGCGTTGTTTATTTAATGATTTCATACCTCAACAATATGTAGAAATCTCGCTGATCATGTTATGTTTAGAAGATGGTACATTTGACCAGTCAAAGGGAAACAACAGTGGAATACCGCGTAATTCAAGAAAGTATTTTCCTCCCTTTCTTATGAAAACAAAACAATACATTATATTATTTATATCTCACCTTTAGAATAATCTCGATCACAACATCTAATCACATATTTATTTAACAAATTGTTTTAAATATTTGTATATGATAATGTGCCTGTACAAATACTTTTGATTACCCAGCTCAGATGGGAACCTGACTAACGTTAGGAAAAGCTGCGGACACAGGTAAGACCTCTGTACAGAACACTTAACAAATAGTAGGGCCTACACTTTGAACTTTGTCAATATGTGGAGCAGTGAAATGACGTAAACATTGTGGTGTCTGCTTATATGTCAATGTAAATACAAGTGTATTAATGTTTGCCACATTATACTCTCACGCAACTTTATATTGAGCTACATCTGACCTGCTCACAACTTTATATTGAGCTACATCTGACCTGCTCACAACTTTATATTGAGCTACATCTGACCTGCTCACAACTTTATATTGAGCTACATCTGACCTGCTCACAACTTTATATTGAGCTACATCTGACCTGCTCACAACTTTATATTGAGCTACATCTGACCTGCTCACAACTTTATATTGAGCTACATCTGACCTGCTCACAACTTTATATTGAGCTACATCTGACCTGCTCACAACTTTATATTGAGCTACATCTGACCTGCTCACAACTTTATATTGAGCTACATCTGACCTGCTCACAACTTTATATTGAGCTACATCTGACCTGCTCACAACTTTATATTGAGCTACACCTGACCTTCTCACAACTTTATATTGAGCTACATTTGACCTGCTCACAACTTAGCGGCCACATATCTGAGCTATATACATAGTTTCTATATTTGTTCATTTTAAATGTGTCTAAGTGATTAGGTACACTGTAGTCTAAAAATGGTTGTTTTATTATACCAATGCAAACAAGTATTTTACTATTCAGCGATACATTTGCTTGCTTCGAAAGTTTGAAAGGGAAGTAATAAAGTAAAAAAAATTGCAGAACAAGATAATTTAATGAGTTGGAAACGATTAAAATAAAACAGAAACAATTTTTTATATGTTAAAACAAACATAACTTATCATAATTGTCACTTATATCAAAATTGATAAAAATGTAGGTGTATATTTGTATTGTATTTAAATATTTGAACTCATTGCTAAGATAAAAACGAGTGCTTTAATTTTGTCCCATTTAAAGGCCAGCAATGTTATCTAACGTATAGTTTAATGAAAAAAATAAACCGGGAGTGATCTCCCCTAAACTTTCTCGAATCCATTTTAAATACATAAACTTTTTAAAATGAAATAGAATCTCATAGAAAAAAAGTATTGCACACCAAGCGAACGCCGAATAAAGATGTTCATAATGGTGCGCAACATTATTATCTATATATATAAAGCAAAGTGGTCGGGTGCCCGATAGGGCACTTCCCGGCGCCGCAGGCGCGTCAAATTTGGCACGAAGGTGCCTTATGGCGATAGAACACGAGGGCCGGTGACGGTTCGGCAAAAAGTCTACGGAGCGGGGGTCAAAACTGACCTCGACTGACCGGCGCCTTATATGGGCTATATTACGAAAAAAAAATTCCTCCGACGACCCCCCTTGAAATTTTGTGAGGTGGTAGGAGAACACCTTGGGGTGTCACAAAAAACTCGGCATATCTGGGAAAACTTCGTAAAGGGGTCAAAACTGACCAGTTGTATTTCCCTATATAATCTTTGTATTTTATGGGAAAAACAGAGGGTCATTTCAACGCAGACTTTAGGGTACTTAAGCTCAGTATATCTGGCTAATTTTTTGCATGCTCCTAGGTCAATGGATTGACCTTTAGGGAAAACTGTCGGTTACACTCAAAGCCCTCGACGAGGGCTAAAAAGTGACCGCGAGTGAAATTCTCTTTATATGAGCTATATTACGAAAAAAAATTTCCTCCGACGACCCCCCTTGAAATTTTGTGAGGTGGTAGGAGAACACCTTGGGGTGTCACAAAAAACTCGCCATGTCCGGGAAAATTCGTTAAATGGGTCAAAACTGACCAGTCGTATTTCCCTATATAATCTTTGTATTTTATTGGGAAAACATAGGGTCATTTCAACGCAGACTTTAGGGCACTTACCCTCTTTACATCTGGCGCTAATTTTTTGCATGCTCTTAGGTAAATTGCTTGACCTTTAGGGAAAACTGTCGGTTTCACTCAAAGCCCTCGACGAGGGCTAAAAAGTGACCGCGAGTGAAATTCTCTTTATATGAGCTCTATTACGAAAAAAAATTTCCTCCGACGACCCCCCTTGAAATTTTGTGAGGTGGTAGGAGAACGCCTTGGGGTGTCCCAAAAAACTCGCCATGTCCGGGAAAATTCGTTAAATGGGTCAAAACTGACCAGTCGTATTTCCCTATATAATCTTTGTATTTTATGGGAAAAACAGTGTAATTTCAACACAATTTTTAGGTTACTTAACCTCTGTACATCATGCTAATTTTTTGCATACATTTCTATAGATGACTAGGCCGTATGAAAAAACTGTTGGGCACACTCAAAGCCCTCGACGAGGGCTAAAAGATGACCGCGAGTGACATTCTTTTTATATGAGATGTATATATATAAATTGACGAACGATCCACTTAATATTATTTGAGGTCGTAGACCGACCCTGGAGGGTAACAAAAAAACTTTATTCCAGTCGGGAAAAGCCATTGTAGTCGTTAAATATGTTCATATATTGTATTTTCTACTATAAGCATTGCATCTGTTTGTTTAAAAAAAAGTAAACAATGACAGACGTCATTCGGGCCATTTTCAAGGGAGGTAACCTTTTTAAATAATTATTTTTCAATTAATTGTATACTATTTTAAACAGAAACAGAAAATGACAAAGTATAGCATTTGTTTTAGTAAAACATTAATTTCTTAATTAAGCTACATATCATAATTAAATAGAAAAATTAATTTTAAAAGTTAACGTAATATAAATTATGAGATATACTGATCGTGGAACCTCTGTAGTTCTAATTTCATTTTAGTCATAAATTGCGTACTTTCTGTTATTTTCTCTTAAAGCGGATCGTAAACAACATACAACAACATCTTCTCTCAAATTAGCATTACTGTTTAAATTTAACACTCCACACCTCATCAATCAATAAATAATTAGTATTCAAATTATCAAATGTTTTTGACAACCTAAGCGAAGCTAGGCAGTATGCCTAGGTACTTTATAAATTTAGATGCGTTTTTGAGAAATCGGAAATAGCGTAAATTAGTACTTCCCGTCAACGGAAATTACTCAAAATTTAACAGAAGGTAGAGAATTAGATCTTTTACTTACATGTGAAATTTCATTTATCTATCTGAAATATTACTCAACTTATAGGCTTTTGAAAAATTCAAAGTAGAAAAAGTACCACTTCCGGTTATCGGAAATCGCTCAAAAGTTGATACGGATCTACGATTTTGATAAAATACTTATATATGAAATTTCATCAACCTAGCTGTAACGGTACTCAAGTAATCGTGTTTACACACACACACACACACAGACACACAGACATACGGACAAGATTGCAAAATTGTTTTTCCGTATCAGTGAGGTGTAAAACGTCGAGATTTGTAGAAATCTCGATTTTTTTTTGCACGATTACAATACTTTCTCTATACTACGTATATACGAGAAAGTAAAAAGACAATAATGCTTTTCTTGTCTTCATTTATTATACTAATCTCGCTAAAAATAAATAAATAATTAAATACAGGTATACAAAACTCGCTAGCATTATATTTTAAATAATCACTGGAGCTCGGGTCATCCATTTATATCATCAACCAAAATCATGAAATTAATTCCCCCACCCTCCTACATCCTCTACCCTCACACTTACCAACAATAGACGATCCACACTCCCCACATAATTTAGACGCTTATAAAACTATGATTTGACCCCACAAAGCTTTCATCCGATCAACATGTGTTGTGTTCATTACGATAACTCAAAACATGTAGTGTGTACTTTGCAATCATATTAATACACATAACAATATACAGTCGTAAGTCTTCTTAGTGTATCTGACCTCTAGTTTTGCTTATACAAGTTGTATAAGGTATTGTCCATAAACGACGTCACAATTCGATGTTTTACACGATTACAATACTTCTCCCATACTAAAAACTTTTAATAACAAGCTTTTATGTAAGTATGCATTAAAAAGTAGAAAATAAATTATAGATTACTATTTAAATAACTATAAAGAAAAGCGTGGGTCTCTTCCTAAACATTATTAAAGGTATCTACGGGATACTAAAGTGACCCACGCTTTTCTTTATAGTTATTTAAAGAGTAGTCTATAATTTATTTTCTTCTTTTGAGTGCATTAGTACACACATGCTTGTTATTAAACCGTTTTTTATTAATTTTTCCATAATCCATTTTAAATACTTAAACTTTTAAAAATAGAATACAATCTTATAGAAAAAATAATTGCACGCCAAGTGAACGCCAAATAAAAGTGCATAATAACGCGGAATATTATTAGTAGGCTACTTTATACATTTACCTTCGTTTTTTTTTTGAGAAATGGGAAATAGCGTAAAATTGCTACTTTCGGTCAAAGGGAAATTTGTTGTTGCGGTTAAATTTCCAACTGGTGACTTCGCTTCAATTGTAGTAGAGGTTGTTGGTTTGACTGACGGCTTTGAGGGACTTTTCATTGGTTTCCTGACTAGTGCTTCCGTCTTAGCCGTGTTACATGTTAATATTGTTAACTAATAGTTTTAGAAGAAATTGTACTACTAATTCAAACGATCGTCCCTGTATTGGATTTCATTGCATGTCTTTAAAAAATGTTAAATACAAATATAAGGTTTTCAATGTTTGCAATTGTCACAAATGTTTTGAAAATTAATCAGATTATAACTAAATATTTTGCAGATCGTTGTATACTATTATTATTTTCAACTGTATATGTACCTATGTGTTTAAATTAAAAGGTGATTAATTATACAATTTGGTATATTTTACTCGGCTTGCTAATTGTTGCAGATTTGCATTGTCTCCCTTGAAAACATTAAATATAGCATGTAACAGTACAGTGGGAGCTTATTACTATTGGTAAATAAACGTGTTTATTGGTAAAATCAAAACTATAATAAAACGTAAGATTAACTAAGTGCTTACATTAGAAAAGTAAATGACTGTCATATATTGAGAAAATAACATGCCACAGTCATGGGGTTAGAACTGTAGGATATGATTCATTATTTATTTATGTTTTTTATCAGCGAAAAAAAAATGAAGACAATAATAGAGACATTTACATAATACGGGATAGGCAGTTGTTACGGGGCAGCTGTAGGTTAGATAGAAAGAGGCTAGAATAATCTAGAATAAAGGGAGAGTGCGTTTGTGAGTTGAGTTTACCCTAGAGCAGGGGTCTCCAAACTTTTTAGTCCGAGGGCCGCATTAACTATCAAATTTCAGTTCGGGGGTCAGTTTCTTCCAGGCATGTCTTTGATTTTTCTGGTCAAAGTTTCTCAGCCATCACCAACAAACGGTTTTTCCGTGGACAAAAAGATCTCCGCGGGCCGGATGAGAGGACATCGCGGGCCGCATTCGGCCCGCGGGCCGTAGTTTGGAGACCCCTGCCCTAAAGTATTCTTAACACAGGTTGTTTATGTATTATTATCCCAAGGTCGAATGCGGTATAAAAGCTAAGGTGAATGGTTGTAAAGGGTTAGTTGGTAGCGGTTAGGGCAAGGGCTACTCTGTGATGTGGAGAATTATGACCAAATAAAAGTATTGAAGATAGCCACAAATTGTTTTCTGAGTTAAACCAAACCCGGACGTAACAGTAGTGGTGGCTTAATCAAAGCTAAGAGATCAAAAATTCTAGGAAACGGAGAGGAAAGACAAAAAAAAAAAAAAAACCGACACAATTGTAAACATAGATCACCCTAACACAGCTGAACATATGTACACATATTATACCGAAACGCATAAACTTAAATGTTAGTTAGGCCGTACATATATTAACATGTTATTACACACTAACACAACTGCACATATGTAAACATAAAGCACAATAACAAACGTATATATGTAAACATAAACACCTTAGCCCATACGTACATATAGAAACATACACTCCCTAAAACTGCGGGCATAAAATAGTTACGTACTATCGAGCATTTTGATCTATTAATCAACAATGAACTTCCAATCCTTTGGTGAAAAAGTGTACTCGTGAATGTGTTTTGTATGAAAATAGTAATATAAGAAAACACAGTTAATTCAGTCACTATAGTATGTTATAAAAGATTCAACTATATCGTCTTTCAAAGTTTGCTGACTAATTTTTCATCCCAATCTTTTAATGTACAGAGTTTTTATACAACAGGATCTACGTAACCAGATCTGAACTACAAATGTACAACTATTGCGACAGCTTTGTTTACGTATTAATAATTCACGCATCTAAAAATACACGATTGGAAATGTATGAATGAAATCTTCTTAAAATATTGTGTCCACCCGCAGCTGGAAGGATACGCTAGGTCACGGGTTCTCAAATTGTGGGTTGACACACACATGGTGTCGCGAAAGGCTTTCTGTGGGTGGGGGAGGGTCGCCTACCGATGAACTAATCAAAACAAAACGTCTTAATGTCATTTTTAAAATTAAGTTTGTATTAAATATTTAATACATTCATATTCGAAATTGAGAGAGCGCTTCCACGAATTACTTCTATATACTTTTATGTTTTTTCCTATTTTATCAGTTTATTTTATACCCCTTATATTTTTGTTTATGTTGGTTATTTAAGTTATACACTAGATAAACTTCAGATTACAGTGAATTATGAAATCATAAAAATAATATGGAGAAAAAAAAAAGAATGAAACAGTTCATTTGTAAGGGAACACATTGACGTAAATAAATCAGTTAAAAATGCATGCCAGAGTTTAACTGCTTGTTCAGATCAAATTAAAACCAAAAATAACTTCGGGGAAATAAGCAGCTGTTTTGTTGATTTTTATTTCTTTTAAAATTGTATAAGATCTCAACATAATTCATTTATCTTCTCAACGTAGCATGAAACTTTTGTCCAGGCTTGTTTATTTCAACCTTAATTCTACTTCTTTAGACAAGCAGTCAAGGGATACAACCGTGGAAATACCTAGTAAATCAAGAAAGTAGTATTTACCTCCCTTATTGACTAAAAAAAGCATTACATCTGGCCATCCATGAAATATAATCGATTACATCTAATCTCAAATGTGTTTATGTGTTTAACTGTTTGCATGATTATGGTAATATGACCTGCGATAACGCAAGTTTAAGTTATATACGTCAAGTATAAGTTATCAGAAACAGAGCATAACGTAGTTAGGTAGACCAACATTACATGAGATGACCGGTCAAGTGATACGGTCAGATGACCACTGAAGCGTAGGTCATCAGTTAGGTCAGCAGTTAGAGAGAGGTAGCGCTAGGGGGAAAATGTAGAGAGCTAGAATTAGATAGTGTTAGGGATGGTCATAGAAATGTGTAGGGAGAAATCTAGTGTTAGTCGTAGTTAGATAGTCTTAGTAGACAGTCAGGTATTAGGACGTAGTTAGGGTAGGAGTCGATGTCATGTGTAAATAATGAACTCTATTTTATTGATACGGACCTTTTTTGTGTTGATTCCACACTGTACCAGGCATAGGTAAGAATAGGCGATCCCTGTAGAGGGGATATATATATATATATATATATATATATATATATATATATATATATATATATATATATATATATATATACCGGAAATTCATTACGTCACGTTACATTTATATATAGAATCAAACATTCTTCTACTCCACCCTCACATTACCTCTCATTCAGTTACAAAAATGTATTTGAAACTCTTAAAATAATCAGCCCATATTAAGGTATTGTTATGGTCTATTTATTAGTGGAAATGCACAGTTATTATAAGATAGGGTGATCTTAAATTAAGTCAATGAATATTAATTTAAATTGGCATTTTGAACAAGCATATTACAATTACTTCCCATTTATTTTATACTGTATTAATGGGAAACAACTCATAGACACAAAACCGATTCCTAAATAAATAAATCAAAAAAAAAAAAAAGACAAACAAGAAAAATAAGATCACACCTTATTTGAGATCTATTAAAGTAAATTAAAATTATTATTAAATGTTTAAACATGGAAAGCTGATCTTGAATTTTTCATTAATGATATTGATACATTTAGTAAACGAACATAGTGTGCTTATTTAATGTTGATTTCAGTTACAAGCAAATTATTCAAGTTGAACAATACTCCGGTTGTCCGTTTGCATTTAGCTAAAAACATTATTACCTTTTAAAATGTAATTATATAAAATCTGAAAACATATTGAAAACATAAAATAAAGACGAAAAGGATCCTTTCCGTTTATAAATAGACTCAAATAAAATAATAATTACACTAAAAAAAAAAAAAACTTACCTTTTAAAATGCAATAAGAAAAGAAACTCTGCGGCCCGTGAGGTCCTCTCATGCGTCCTGCGAAGATCTTTCTCCACAAAATTCAAAACAATTTCAAAATGTAGCTTTAGGTGCAAATACCGTTGCCCACCGTGTTGCAGACATGAGTGAAAACATTGTGACTCAAATAGCGAAAAAATGCAAATATGCTTCGCCATTTTTTAATTGCAATGGATGTCGCTGGACAGCTGTTCCACCTCTACTGCTTGTCTTCATTAGAGGTGTGGATAAAGACATGAACATAACACAGGAGCTGGCTTCCCTACATACATTGTATGGCACTGTTACCGGAGAGGATATATTCAATTAGTTAAAAAAAAATTGCAAATTATTATTAGGACTGGACTATCATCAATTACCTGACTGTTGATGTAGGAAAGAACATGAGTGGCATACAGAAATGCTTAGTTGGACAAACGAAAGAGAAAAACATTCTACAACCAATGTTTTTGCACTGTATTATTCACCAGCAAGCTTTGTGTGCTAAATATATGGACATTAGCAGTGTACTGAATCTTGTGGTGAAGATGATGAATTAATTTAATTAGGTCACGTGGGCTCAACCATAGGTAGTTCAAAGACATGTTGGAAGATACAAACACAGAATCGCAAAATTTAGCAGTTTACACAGCAGTAAGATGAATTGGTTAAGTTCTGAGTAGAGTATTTAACTTAAGAAATGAAATATTTTACTTCCTAGAAAGTAAAGGCAAAGCACAGCCATTAATGTCTGATAAATAGTGGGTATAGACAGTGGCGTAGGCAGGGGGGGGGGGGGGGGGTTAGGGGGGGGGGGTCAACTCCCCCCCATAGACCCCTCGGTTTATATAAAAAGTATGAGGGGGGGTGCAAATCGAAAGTTTGAGGGGGGGTGCAAATCGAAAGTTTGAGGGGGGGTGCAAATCAAAAGTTTGAGGGGGGGGGGTGCAAATTGAAAGTTTGTCCCCGGGTAAAAATTGGAACACCCCCCCTTGAGACGATCCAGTCTACGCCAATGGGTATAGAAATAGGCATTTTTAATTTTCTGAACCTAAAACTACAAGACAAGGAAATCTAGTTTTTGATCTAAACACAAACCTTATTTACACTTTCGTATTTTTATTTTATTTTGCAACTATAAATTGGTATAATACTTTATTATGCGTGTCTTAGTTTATGTTTAATCGTCTAAATATTTAAGAGCAGCTTCTGAATGAGTTCTTGTAAATCAATACATACTTTTAGTCTACACCTGAATACTTTTGATGAATAATGAGCTTAATATTTGTTGTATAATTATTATATTTTCTTCATTTGTTTTTGTAGTTCATGTTTATAAATAGTTAAAATATATTGACTCGCTCAGAAAAGATGTGCTGATGATATCAACAATCATTTTATATCATCTGTAGCGCCCAACACAAATACTGATTACACAATCAGTGAGGAGCTTAAACATTTTTTGTAATTCTGCTCACCGTGGTAGGACAGAGCTGATAAGTTCGCTTCTCGCTGTTCATGAAGTTTATGTAAGCCTAAGCTCTCTTGAACCGTCTACAACAACTTCGTTTGATGACGTATCTAATAAAGTATTGGAGGTTTCAGCTCGATTATCTCTGAAGTTTTAACCTATATCTATAACCTCTGTTTTGCCAAGCTATATTACCCGAAACATTTTAAGCATGCTAAGGTTATACCGATACACAAGATGGTAACACCCAAGATTCTAATAACTGCAGGCCAATTTCTACACTTTCTTCCCTCTATAAACCACTAGAAATACATATTAAAAATGCATGTCAAACTGCGTAGAAAGCATAAGCGTTTCAATAGTAATCAGTCTGTGTTTAGAAAGTGTCATTGATGTCACACTGCTTTGATTAAAATGAATGTAAACTGGCTTAAAAATATTAACGAAAACCTACTTTGTGGCACGCTGTTCGTCGATTTCAGAAAAGCCCTCGATTCTATTGATCACACCATACTTCTTAAAAACGAATTCCTTACAAATTCCACGAATTTACAGTTAAGTTACTTTACTCATTTTTATCTAACATATTTCAACGTGTGTTTCACCTTAATACCATCTCATCACATACATATGCTAATATAGGCGTTCCCCAGGGCTCAAGCTTAGGTCCTTTATTTTTTTCATTATACATTAATGATCTTGCATTGCACATTTACCTGATTAGTGCTTCCGTTGTATCCATGTAAAATGTTTTTTTTGGTTTTTTTTTGGTTTTTTTTCTTTAATTTTTTTTCTTTTTTTTTCGCCTCAGACATGTAATTTACAGTGTCAGTTGTGTGTTCGCTTTAGTATTACAGTTTTCATCATCGGCTTGTGAGGACTCAATATGTTTGCTGTAATACAGCCGACCCTCTGGGTATTCTTGTTGTTTAATAGATATCCATGTTAAATGTTAACTAATAGTTTTGGAACAAATTATAACTGGCAACCGAAGATAAATTAGAATATGGCTTAACGAGATATCATTGCATCTTTTTAAAAAATGTTAAATACAAATATAAGGTTTTCAATTTTTGCAATTACAACAAATGTTTTACAAACAAATGTTTTAATAATTAATCAGATTATTACTAAATATTTTGCATATCATTGAACACAATTATTTTATTCAACTAAATAGTTTCCTATGTGTTAAAAAAAAAATTTGATCAATTATACAATTTCTTATATTTTACTCAGCTTGCTAATTGTTGCAGACTTGTTGCATTGTTTCCCTTGAAAACATTAAATATAACATGTAACAAAGGGAGGTAATTACTATTGGTAAATAAACGTGTTTATTGGTAAAATCAAAACTATAATAAAATGTAAGATTAAATTAGTGCTTATATACATAAGAACAGTAAATGGCTGTCAGACATTTAGAAAATAACATGCGACAGTCCTGGGGTTAGAACTGTAGGATCTGTTTCAATATTTATTTGTTCTATCAGTTATGTAACTGTTTACCACCCGCCTAAGAAAAAAAAGCGATTTTCGTTTTACTAGTGGTAGGGGATGGCGCAGTGACAGCGACATTTTTCTAAAACAATTTATGGTATTTTAATATAATTTTTAAACATTTCAACAACTGTAACTAATGTCTGGAATTGAATCAACAACTGTTTTATTAAAATTATTTTGCGTATATATATATATATATATATATATATATATATATATATATATATATATATATATATATATATATATATATATATATATATATATATATATATATATTCATATATTCTTTGTTTCTTTGGGGGGTGGGGGGGGTGACCCCACGAAGTGCCGCACCGGACGACACCCGACCTAGCGACGCCAATGCTTAAACATAACTTATATAACATTTATTCGGAATCCCAGACTGATTCTGAAAATACCCACAATGGGACTTGTAAGTTCTCGTTTTCTCTCACTTAACTTTAAGTCTCCTTAACCACGGAGACATAACAATTTCAGAACCAAATCAATTGTTGTGAACGGGATTCCCATTGATAACAAAAAACAAAACAAAAAAAAAAACAAAAAAAAACATGGCGGCTATTTGTCACTTGGTCCCGCTTAATGAATTGTATTTGCAGTTGCTATACTTCGTTATGTAGCCTAATGACCACGTGATAACCCCATGTGATGACGAACTCAGTAACACTGAATATATGGTTCCATAACTGTTGCCGTTGGTTAACGTCAAATATGTTGTATTTTTTTAAGTTTGTATAAGGGGTCGGCGTGGTCGTGTCGGTAAAGCTCATGATTGCTAATCCGAAAAGGCTCGAGTTCGAACCCTCGGTCAGATGAGGCTCGTTAGCTAGGGACAGCCACTCTCCTAGGAGAGACAACTCCAAAGTCAAACAACTGCTGCCTTGTAGTTTGTTCTCTTTGGGCTTTTTTCCGTTTGCGCATTTTTTCCGTGTGCGCTTTTTTCCGTTTGCGCTTTTTTCCGTTTGCGCTTTTTTCTGTTTGCGCTTTTTTCCGTTTGCGCTTTTTTCTGTTTGCGCTTTTTTCTGTGTGCGCTTTTTTTTCTTTGCGCTTTTTTCCGTGTGCGCTTTTTTTCTCTTTGCGCTTTTTTCCGTTTGCGCTTTTTTCTGTGTGCGCTTTCTTCTGTCTGCGCTTTTTTCTGTTTGCGCTTTTTTCTGTGTGCGCTTTTTTCGGTGTGCGTTTTGTTTTGCTCTTTTTTCCGTTGCGCTTTTGCCGTTGCGGTTCTTTCTGGGAACCATTCTTAATTATGCTGGAGGCGTGGACGAGTCGGCAAAAGCTCATGGTTGATAAATTCGAAAAAGACTCGAGTCCAAACCCTCTGGCAGAGAAGGCTCGATCCCTTCCAACACTAAAAATTAAGAACGAAGAAGAAGAAGAAGTTTGAAACCGATACAATAAATTAGAGAAACGTTGCATTAATGTGCATGCTGAAACAAATAATAAAACATATTTAGCATTACAATAAAATGTGTTATGAAATGCGAATTGTCGTTACCTAAACATCCATCTCTTAATTTTATAACGTTTGACTGTAATAACACGTTTGACATGTAATTAATCACACGACATACTCAAGATAATCACCTTTCATTTAAATCGTTTTTTTTAAATATCTAGCAATAAAACAAATCATTGTTTTCTTTTATAACTTAGTAAGCGCACATTTGTGTCGGCTTAGAAAACATTTACTATAGGAATTAAAATTGACCATTTTAATGTTTCCCCTCGTGTTCTTTCTTGTATGATTGAGACAACTTAAATCAGTTATCACATTGAAATATTTACACACAGTAGATGACATGTTACACACAGATTAGCATATAGAACTCACAGTATTTTTTTTTAAGGAAATATAGGCCTACATAATATTTTAACTTTAGTGATGATTACATTAATTGGATACGCCACAGAGTGACTATCTTACAACTAGGCATGCTGCCCAGCTTCGCTTAGGCTTTCGAAAACATTGAGAATTTGAATGCTTAATTAATTCGACCTCAAGAGTTATGAAGAGGTTCCTCCGTGGACATTTTTTTTCGATTTATAGCTCATATAAGGTACCGGTCAGTCGAGGTCAGTTTTGACCCCCACATCGTAGACTTTTCGGCCAACCGGCCCCCGTGTTCTGTCGCATCAAGGCAAGATCATGCCAAATTTGAAGCGCCTGCGGCGCCGGGAAGTGCCCTATCGGACACCCGACAATCTAGATCTAGATCTAGATTTCTAAAAGAATTTTTTTTTTAAGTTTAGCCCGAGCATAATAAAAAATAATACATTAACCAAGTTGACTTGCTGTGTCTCGAACCCGCACCACCTGCGTGGTTTAATGTACACTAACATCTCCGCTATTTAGGCAACTTATAAAATACGGAGAATGAAACACGTATTTTAAAATCTTAACTTACGCGAATATGCCTATTCTTTCAAATTAATTTTTTATCCCAAATTAGCCAGTTCCAAACAAAGATTTTGTATAAAATAAATAAGTCTTGAAATAGTTTAGTCCTAATATAGAAATGTATTTTTGGAATTGATTTTAGAGAAGTTAGAGTCTAAATCTAGATCTTAGCGTCTACGTCTAGATCTAGTTATTGCGTAGATTTAGATTTAGATTTAGTCTAGATCTAGAATCTCTAGATCTAGAATCCAAATAAATAAAATAAATTTTATGAGTTTAGGCCGGAAAAATTGTATTGTATACATTTCATAGTGTACGTAGATCTAAATCAAATTTGAATGAAATAGTTCATTTCTTTTCATTCAAAACACAGCAGATGACGTCATTAGTTAATGTATAAGCAATAGCGACGTCACAGTTTTATGCGTTCTTTTTCACATGTATTAATGCTTTTCCGGTTGCATAAATAATACTGTTTCTCTACATTCGAATACGCCTTTAATTTTTATTTTTCTTCTTTAAGTAAAATTGTGGTTATACATTTAAAACATCTAACATATTATTTTCAACAAAAATCCGTAAAAAGTTCTCCATATATCGCTGCCGATTCTGACGTGATGTCCGGCGAAAATTTTTTGCGGACAGAGAAAGAGAGAGAGAGAGAGATGTGCGCACATTGGGCTTTTATATATTAGGATGCAAAGTCTTCTATTTACTGTGTGAGTCAGGGTGAACTTGTCTCAATGTACAGTCTTCTATTCAACTTTCAAAACCATTGTTAGGTAGGTTGTACATATGTAAACATATTACACTATAACACAACAATACATACGCTAACATATTACACATTAACACACAAACTTAAATGTTATGCAGGGAGTACATAAATTATATGCGCATATCTCACTGTAACATAGTCGTACATTCGTTTAAATATTATGACAACCTAACTAATTTTTTTTTCTTTATAATTTGAAATAACAAAACAGCATATTTTGTTGACGCTCCAAAGTCAGTGTAACAATTGCTAAGAATTGTATATGGTCTACTTTTATAATAAAATAAGTGTATGTATACTTTCTTATATTTATTAGAGTTTGAATTTATTAATCGGTATAATAATTGATTGTGCGTATCTTATTCTTTGTTTAATCGTCCAGCTCTATACTGTGAGACAATTTATTTCAATGAGACAAGTAACCTAACGTCTAAATCAACAGAATCTAGAAACAAGAAACCGTAATTAACAAAGTTGAAGTTCACTAGAAGACCCTTGTTGTTATCCACATGGCTGTATCATAGGGAGAGCTGTGACAACATATGGGGGAAGTGATCAACCAACTATTTGTAACCTTTGATGTAGTTGATGATTGCCAAATATAGGAAATTATAATATCATTAACATAATGTATTTTAAATGTTGAAAGCGAGTTGACCGACTGGATATACAAGAGCCAACAACAAAAGCTGCTAAACATTATGGCACATATTGTAGACTTGTATGATAAGATGAACGCGTTTATTCCATTGCGTAAATATTAAGGAGTAAAAGCAAATACATAATCCACAGGTTAGATTTTATGCCTAAGAATAAACTAAGGCAATACAACGAAAACAAAAATAGAACAACATTAAAAACATAGGATAAAAAATATTTTGAAACGAATGAAAAACTAGTTACTTGTTAACTAATGATGTTATCTTATGACCCGTGCATTACTGAAGTCTATTTAAACATGGAACAGTGCAGACTGTTTACAATAACAAAAACAACAGCTACTTCTTTATGGAAACCTGACAGTCGTTTGGGTGGTTGTGCTTGTCACCACATCTAAAGAGATCATCTTGCTACACCCCTTAGTTAGTTTTGGCAATTTTTTAAAGGTATCATTAGAGATGGGGCTGGTATACATTCGGGGTCTAAATAAAACTAATTCGTTTCATAGAAAGTCAGCTTAGGATCGATACATTGCCGTAGGTATAGTTTACACGTTCTGAACATGCATAACCCGCTCACTACTCGAGGTTAACATATCTAAAATGAACACATTATATTTAATTTTTGTGTTACATTTATTATAGGACTATACACATTTTAGCTAAAATGTATTTTTGTTTTAAATGTATTTTTTTTTTAACAATAAAGAAACAGTTTATAATTACTTCCCATTTAAGCATGTGTATGTTCTAAGGGAAATAAATCAAACAAAATTTATATCACTACCCTATAAATGATTTATAAAAAATAGTAACCTTTAGTTAAATAATAAAGACGGACATGCTCATTTAATTTATATCTAGAAACACATTTATAAAAAAATATGAATTGCTTACATGAGTGTGTCTTTGTTTTTATAAATTGTTTGTTTTTACTAATTTTAGAAACATTATTGAGATTGCTTACGCTTTTCAAAAAAAAAAGCGAATAAATCGATTGTCCCATGTTGTTACTTGATGTATGATGACTTGTCATAACATGGCAGGACATGCACCAAAAACTCTAGAGATTTTCATAGAAGAGGGTTTTTCTTTAGCTACTCTCACAGCTGACGAACTAAAAAGAGAGCTATGTATGTTATGTAGCCTATCACCAGCTGAATTTGAAGGTCTGTATAACTATGGGACACTGCGTAAATGGTATGTCACCATTAGATCAAAGGAACTATATGAGAAAATGCACCTAAAAGAATTTCACAGAGATTTGCCACCTGGAGTAACATCCAGATACAGAGTGCAGAGAATATCAATAACCCACGCCGATAAATCTGGGCAAAGGGGCATGCTGAAATGGCTGCCTTCCAAGACAAGTGACGATGATATAATGACGATTCTGAAATCTATAAGCAGTCAGGACTCAACACCAACATTTAAGAGAATAGACCAATCAAATGTGGTCCAATTCACCATCTCTCTGGAGAAAGAAGATGTGGAGAGTGTCCCACACTATATTATACTTACAAATGAGGCCAACAAAGAAAGCAGAGTCCTTATAATCCTCAATGGGAGGAGGATGCAATGTTGCCACTGCAACACAGACAGGCACCTGCCTAAAATGTGTGAGCATTTGAGGACTCGCGCTCTTGACGGCGTCCAGCTAGTAGATGGACAGTACAGGGCAATTGAGCCTTGGGATGCAAATGATAAAGAAGAAGTTAGGGAGCATCTAAGTAACAATAGAAATTTCTTAAAGCATTGGGACAGTTATGATGTTGACGGAGAAAGACAAAATGAAATGCTTAGAGAAGCAAGGCACAGAGAGGTACAAGATGCCTTTGAAGTAGATGGCCAAACTGAAGCACATCATACTACTGTAGCACCGCAGCAAGTTAACGAAAGCGTAACAGAAACCACCATAGAGGCCGAAGCCATGGAGACAATAGCAACCAGGAATTCCATAGTAACCGGGTCTCAAAAAGATGGGAATCACGAAAATTTGGAGGCTGTCGACGAAACAATAACTAATATTCTTCAAGATAACTCTAGTTCAGAAAACATAACGAAACCGCTAAAGGAAATTAAAAGCTCACAAAGTATGTCAGCAACAAAGGTATCAGGTCAACTGTCATATAGTCAAGCAATCAGTTCAAGTAAAAATCAATTACCTATAGTAAAGCCACCTCAAAGGTTCGTGACCAGGGCCCAACGGGATAGCAAACCAACGGCTGGAAGGTTTGGAATTAAAAGACCACCACCATCCAGCCCTCCAGAAACAGATGTTCGAAAGAAAACCCCAAATAATTCATGCTAACTCTGGCAACATTGAACATCAGGGGGGCTAGGGACAAAACACATTACATAAACAACATAATAAATAAACACAATATTGACATCCTACTTTTACTACAGGAAACTAAAATTGGAACTACAGAAGAAGCAAATAAACTAGATGCATAATTAATATCGACAGTCTCAAGCAAAACATCACTCGATCAGCCCCCAAGTAATTTAACATTAGAACAGTCTTCTGTTTCCCAGGTTTTTAAAAGTGCACAACCTGAATGGTAGAAAGAGATACACACCTCACCCTCCCCCCCCCCCCACACACTTCCCTCCACTCAACCGGACTGGCGGATTTTTCAAGGTAGCGTGCCCTCTTTGCCAAGGGTCAATTTTATGTCATGGAAAGTTTTGGAATGATAGATCAGTAATGTGTATTACAGAGACACTTCTCCCACGGTGGTTTCTATTTCTGTCTACAATGTGAACTTTTGACTCCTCAGCTAAGGACAGAGCACAGTAAACTAAGCAGTCAAGAGAAACCTAGTTTGCACACCTTATTTTAGTCTAGTTCTTATGCCATTTAATTTTCTCCATTTGATTATTATATATGCAATTGATGTTCATGTCTTTGATGCTGTGTAAAATCTATCAAATAAATTATTATTACTGATTTAAAGGTTTAAAACAATTGAATTAATAATAATAAAAAAAAAATAATAAAAAAAAAGGAAAAAAAAAACTAATTGAGGACTGTATAGATATAGATGTTTGAAAGGGAAGAGTGTTTGCTTTTACGTGTCTCGTTGTAATAACATAACTTTTCCGATTGCTTAAAATTTGTATCATTTTAATTCTCTGTAATCCCAAATTCATTTCAGCTCTATTTAAACAAAAACAAACAAATTCAACCCTCTCCCCCACCCTTCTCGTCCCCTCAGCCCACCACGCTGATGGAAAAAAAATCCCTTGAATCATCATTTAATTACACATTTGCATTTTCAGTTTCAGGTTGGTTTTTAATTTTTATTTTTTCTTTATATTTAGACGTTTTGTATTAGATCTTTGTATAAGTAAACCATCTTAAATGAATGAAAGCAGGCTACAAGTAAGAAAGAAATATTACTATTGTAAATCTGTGTCAGTCCTCACAAGCCGGTGATGAAAACTGTAATACTAAAGCGAACACACACAACTGACGCTGTAAATTACATGTCTGAGGCAAAAAAAAAAAGAAAAAAAAAAAAAAAAAAAAAAAAAAAATTTGTAAAAGAAAATAATCCTAGCTATCTAGAAGATCTAAATCTCAACTTGTTTTAGATTCTTAATTATTTTTCCCTAATTACCGTTTAATATGTAAATGAAAATAATGCAACTCTGGAATTAAGGAAATATTTAAGTAGCAAGATAAAATACATTTAAAATAACACAATATACATGGTAAACTCACACTGAAATATGTGTACTGTAAATTTTAAAATGCTGTCTGTTCATCTGTCTATATAACTAGACATTTATATTGTGAACTTTACAATCAGCTAGTGATTTAAAAAAAAAAAATACCAATTATACATTGCATTTGTTAACTGTTTGTAGGTATTTAACAATTGTAACACACTTCTATACACGTCTTTACTGTTAATCTGTTGTGTTTCAAATTTTGTATCCATCTACACTTTAATATTTACCACATTTCCTCTCCTCCCTGTTCCATTTACTTTTACTCTGCCTCAACTGTTGTTGGCACTTGTACCTGAAACCTTCTTGTATATAATGTAGTTATTAAAAAGTTGTAGAGATAGGCTAAGTATTTTTATACCATGATAATGGCAAGATTGTCTTTTAAAAGGGAGTTTAAAGAAAAGTTGACTATGACTACTATGAATGAATGTGCTCCTGTTATCTTTTTTGTCATATGTTATCTTTTCCTGATCCCTTTGACATTTTCGAATTTTGACTTGTCCAAGTTATGAATTGCTGTACTGTATCCATAACTAAAAAATTCAACAAATTGAAGAAGAAAAAAAGTAAAAAAATAAATATATGTTGATGCTGAAAAAAAAAAAAAAAAAAAAAAAAAAAAAAAAAAAAATATATTTTAATTTTTAAAAGGGAAACTATCAAGTAAATTATTTAAGTAAATTATTAACCTTTAAGTTCAACTAACACTAAAAAAAACACCTCTTTCTCTGCTGCTCCACTTCTGGCTTATATAAACATAAATTCACCAGAAATGAATGTCCTATACCCTTTCTGCGAGGTATAGAAAGAGGCCATAGCTGAGTAATCTCCATAAATACTCTTTGTTTGCATGCACAGTAAGTCACTCAGCTCCGCGACAACCGCTGTCGTTTAAATAAGCATTTATTACCTAATCACTAAGGTGTGACCGACGCATTACTATTAGATACTAGTTGTATTGTCCATGGAGGGCGGATGTCTTTCGCTTAAGGCATGTCTCTGCCATCAAAGCAGGCGGCCACCTTGATACGAAGGTGTGTCTTCATTGTCATTTTTTTGGCAACCCAACCTACGCTGTCTATCGAAAAAAATGTCTTTAATCTTCGCATACTGTATTAGTATTCTTAATTTTAAAATGTTTAGTGCAATATGACAAATGTATGCGGCAAACATTTCTAACAATTATTATATAGGCCTATAAACAATATTAAACACAGTAAACAAAACCATATGAAAGTCAATAAAAAAATCATCCAATACACTATTACAATTTCGTTGGAAGATATTTTGTCTGAGATATTTTGTCTGATATCAATTGCCCATGGTATTATTTGTCCTTGAGATCATTTGTCCTGAGATCATTTGTCCTGAGATTATTTGTCCATGAGATATTTTGTCTGATATATTTTGTCTGATATATTTTGTCTGATATATTGTGTCTGATATATTTTTTCTGATATATTTTGTCTGATATATTTTGTCTGATATATTTTGTCTGATATATTTTGTCTGATATATTTTGTCTGATATATTTTGTCTGAGATCTTGTGTCCTGAGATCATGTTTTCTTAGTGTGGGTTTCTCATCCGGATTCCTTTGTATACAATTATCCGTTTATTCTTCATACATGTTGGTAACGTATTGTATAGGCTTCTCGTGATATAAACAATTAAAACTAAAACAGCGAACTATATTATTATGAGCTAAACGTTCATGCTTCTAAACATAAAGATGTGTCCATTGATTACACAAAAAAAAAAAAAAAAAAAAAAACATACATACCTATATTTAAGTAAAAATATTATCGATTGTGTTAATCCAGTGTTAGTCATATTTAGCATTTTGTTCCTTGACGTATTATCATAACATCGACCATTGACAAAGTATATGCAATAAAATCAGAGTAACATACATATTATTTTAAATGTACCATAATAAACATGTTTTGTTTTTTTATAGCACAAGTTAAATGTATTTGTGACAAGTTAAATTAATAGAAAATAAAGTAGTTTATTTTTTTTTTCGCCGCCTATATCATGCGTGTGTTGTTCTATTTACAGCTTATTTTTGTTTATGTCATGTTCTATTTATAGCTGTCTGCAGAAATTTGTTTTCTTCTGTCTCGGCTATGTCTTGTGTTGTCTGTTTTATTGTATTTCATTTTAAAATCTCAAACCTAGGCCTAACATTTACATTCCATTAGCTTGTATATTGCATGTTTATTTCCAGAGGCGTCGTGAGGCGGGCCGGGGGTTGCGAACCGCACCGAGTGACACCATTTAGGGGGGTTGACACCAAGACCAAAAATTGCAAGATATATATAAAATAAATGTGTATTTGCTGGTTCAAAAGATGATTAATTATAGTTCAAAAGTATTGTAAGTACATATTGATTATCCCGACAAAGGGGGGGGGGGGGGTGACACCATGGCGTTAACATTCAGACTATAGAGAAAAAAATGCTACAACCAACTATAGCTAAAAATTATTAGTATTAAATGTGAACATAACATTTTACAGCTATTACCGGCGAGAGGGGGGGGGGGGGGGCTTGACACTACAAGGTGCTGCACCGGACCTAGCTACGACACTGTTTATTTCGAATATATTTGATTTTTTTAAAATAGGTTTGAAAGATTCAATGCAGTAAACACATAATAATGTATGTAAAATAAATGCAACTATACTTTTTAAATAACTCAAGAAAGGATTATTCCCCTCCCTTTCTTATAACAAACACGGCATTACTTTAAACAATTTTACTAACGAGCCGACCCCCGGCATATCATACGCCGCTTTTAGTTGTTGTTTTTTCTACTTTTCAGTAATTCATAATTTGTGAATTCGACAGCACCAACGCTGCCACTGAAAATATTTCTTTAAAACACTATAAGTATCTCGTTAAGGACGATAAACCCCCCATCCTCCCCCCCCCCCCTTCTTCCGTTACAGTAAACTCCACTTAGTTACCCCCCCCCCCCCCCCCGTACGTTTAAAATCGTTTCAAACTAAATTATCTGCACCTAATAGTCGTCACATAACCCGGCTCTGCTTGTAAACATTTAGAGTGAACACAGCTCACTAAGACCATGTATGGGGTGGGGAGGTAGGGAGCGCGTTTACAGCTTGTTTTCTAGCGTCTCCCAGAAGAGAATTATAAATATAGATAAGATATAGCCTACTTATAGCATATCACAATATCTAATATATAAAGCTCAGTTCTGTATGTAATGCATTTGTATGTCGTTGGAATTGTACGATTTTAAGTGTTAGAAAAATTATCGTGCGCGTTTGTCTAAATTTATGAGCTAAAAAATTACTATTGAAAGTGTTGGGAAATAATTTTCATTTTTCAAATTATAGTAATAATTGTCGGCATGTTCATTAAACACAAGTTTTAAAAAAAATATCATCTTTTACAAAAATTCTAATTATGTCTTTATTTAGTTCAATAGCACTTACTTCCCTTTGATAAATTAGGAAAAACACAATTACTTCCCTTTATAAAACCTTTGCATTCCGTGAAAATAATTTACTTTTTAATTACTTTGTTTTGGTGTTGGGAAAAGAAATAATTACATAATTAGCGGGGATTGATCAAGTGCAAATGTTGTAGGTATTTTACGGATAAGCTTGGAGTATTAAAATTGTTTATTAAATTGAAACAGGCGCGTTCGTTTAAGTGAGTGCAAAAGACTGTGAATAAGTTGGGGTACTATAGTCGTTCATTAAGCTAAAACAGGTGATTCCGCCCCGGGCGTTTATGTTCGCGTTAGTGTTTTCTTTGTGTTTAGGTGGGTTTGCGTTAGTGGTTGCGTTTTAATTTGGTTCGTTTTTGTTCTTTCTTTTTTCGTTTTTGTTTGTGTTTTTTTTGTTTGGGTTTGTATTTGTGTTTTTGGTTGGTTTTGCGTTTGGATTTGGTTTGTTTTCGTTTGCTTTTTTCGTTGATTTTTTTTTTGTTGGTATTGGTGTTTGTGGTTGGGTTTGTTGTTAGGTTTTTGTTTTCGTTTGCTTTTTTGTTTGTTTTTTCTTTGTGTTTGTATTGGTGTTTGTGGGTGTGGTTGTGTTTGTTGTTAAGTTTTTGTTTTCGTTTGTATTTGTAATTGTGTTAGCGGTATGTTTGCGTTTTGTTGTTTTGGTTTTGGTTGGTTGTGGTTTGGGTGGGCAATGCCGGGTTTATGATGATTACTAAACACACAGGTAATGGTCTTTAACAGAAAGGTTTTTCACAGAAGCCAGAGCAGGGCCTGGCCGGGACGGCTAGTCTAATATATAAAGCTCAGTTTTGTATGTAATGCATTTGTATGTCGTTGGAATTGTACGAATTTAAGTGTTAGAAAATTATCGTGCGCATTTGTCTAAATTTATGAGCTAAAATTTACCATTGAAAGTGTTGGGAAATAATTTTCATTTTTCAAATTATAGTAATAATTGTCGGCATGTTCATTAAACACAAGTTTTAAAAAAAATATCATCTTTTACAAAAATTCTAATTATGTCTTTATTTAGTCCTATAGCACGTACTTCCCTTTGATAAATTAGGAAAAACACAATTACTTCCCTTTATAAAACCATTGCATTCCGTGAAAATAATTTACTTTTTAATTACTTTGTTTTGGTGTTGGGAAAAAAAATAATTACATAATTAGCGGGGATTGATCAAGTGCAAATGTTGTAGGTATTTTACGGATAAGCTTGGAGTATTAAAATTGTTTATTAAATTGAAACAGGCGCGTTCGTTTAAGTGAGTGCAAAAGACTGTGAATAAGTTGGGGTACTATAGTCGTTCATTAAGCTAAAACAGGTGATTCCGCCCCGGGCGTTTATGTTCGCGTTAGTGTTTTCTTTGTGTTTAGGTGGGTTTGCGTTAGTGGTTGCGTTTTAATTTGGTTCGTTTTTGTTCTTTCTTTTTTCGTTTTTGTTTGTGTTTTTTTTGTTTGGGTTTGTATTTGTGTTTTTGGTTGGTTTTGCGTTTGGATTTGGTTTGTTTTCGTTTGCTTTTTTCGTTGATTTTTTTTTGTTGGTATTGGTGTTTGTGGTTGGGTTTGTTGTTAGGTTTTTGTTTTCGTTTGCTTTTTTGTTTGTTTTTTCTTTGTGTTTGTAAAATTGTATTGGTGTTTGTGGGTGTGGTTGTGTTTGTTGTTAAGTTTTTGTTTTCGTTTGTATTTGTAATTGTGTTAGCGTTATGTTTGCGTTTTGTTGTTTTGGTTTTGGTTGGTTGTGGTTTGGGTGGGCAATGCCGGGTTTATGATGATTACTAAACACACAGGTAATGGTCTTTAACAGAAAGGTTTTTCACAGAAGCCAGAGCAGGGCCTGGCCGGGACGGCTAGTATCATCATAAATCCTTGTTTTAATATTTACACATCATACTCCGCCTGTACACATACGTATGAATAAATCGTATGGCTTAAAAAGAAACGTAATTAAATATTAGTAGTACAAAAAGAGACATAAATCTTAGCTGGAGCCTTGAGATATGTTTACGAAGACTTGTAAATCATAGGAAGAAAAGAAATAACAAACCAAATGATTGCTTTATATAGTAGATGTATTTAGATCTTTATATCCCACAATCGCTCATACGAAAGATCGGATCCCAGTCGAATCTATAGCACGTTTTTAAGTCAACCAAGCTCAGACGGCTACCTGCCAAAGGTTAGAAAAAACCGCGGCAATGGGTAAGACCTCTGTACAGAACCAATCATAAACACACTACATTTTGATCTCAGTCAAAAGGCCGAGAAATAAAATGGTGCATTCAGTCACTCGACTACTCCGACCATTGTTTTATGTCCTTTAAATTAGTTGCAATAGATTGATGAATGATTAAATCAACATAATGTCTGCCATATTGAACTCACACACACACACCTTTATATTTAGCTACATCAGACCCGCTTCTAACGCCTACTTATCCTACACGATTACATATGTTTTCTATTTTAGTTTATTTAAAATGTGTCTATACGATTAGTTCACTTGGTGTACATATTGGTTTTTTTAGTGCTACCAAGGCATCCATGTATACCAACAACATTCAATTTTTTTCCGAAAGTTTACCAGGGAAATAATTACCTATTTAATTGACAAACAAATTGCATTCGATGAAATGGAAACAATTCAATTAAAACAGACATGATTTTATTCTCAAAACAAAAATAAATAAACATAATTTAAAACTTGATAAAATAATGTAGATGATTTTTTTAATTCTATTTAAAATGTATGTGTATATACAAATGAAAGGCTATCGCGATGTGTGTTACACATATAGAACAAGGGTAATAACGTCGATTGAAACAAATTAGTAATGTGTCCTCCTTTATCCGAAGAGTGCAATTCATTGTATCGCATAAGACAGTTCTTTACTACCATTCAGTTATTTCAAATAGTTACCCTTTTGATACTTGCACATAACAAACTTAGTTTCACCACGTATTTGCCATTATGTAAATATTTATGACCATATCACTTGTATGTAAATGTTGTTAATGTAAACCTCTCAATGTTTATACAGACTAATAAACCCACCCATATGTTGTCATTTTCTTTATTAAAACTAAAAGTTAAAATTAAAATAAAAATTAAAAAAAAAAAACTTTACTTCCGATATAACAGCGTTTCTTTTAGTCTCATACGAAAATGTTACAATTGTGCTATGAAAACTTAAACAGATCCCATACAATGATAATTCGAAACCCTAGCCTGACCCTAAAAATTAACTCACAATTATGACCCATTTCTCTCTTCAACACCGAATATACAAGTATACGTATTTATAAATATTAGGTTGCCAAATTAGATATATTGTTAAAAAGTAAAGTGAAGTTCCCTTTTCACACATAACGGTCTATAGGGCAAGTGAAGTAGAGTTTACTTGTTTCTGTGACCTCGGCATATGAGGAGATAGTATGGTCAGCACTATGCCCAGCTGTCTTTACTTTCCCTAACGTGAGTTAGGTACCCACCAGAGTTGGGTGGATTCAAGATGTCACCCATCCCAGCACAAATCTTTAGGTCGTTCATCACCAACCAACAAATACAAGAGGCAGTGGCGGAACTAGAAAAAAAGGGCCACCCGCAACATTTTTTTAGGCCCCCCAATATAATATAAAGACATATATATATATATATATATATATATATATATATATATATATATATATATATATATATATATATATATATATATATATATTATTAAAACAAATTACAACATCATGTGATGTGTGTAAGTGCATTAGTCTGTTTTGTGAAAATCAGTTGTATATTATCTCTGACGTTGGACCTCTAACCTCCTGTTGGTGAAAAGAATATATAACATGAAAGCTTTCTGTAATTAATGGTGTCTCGTGTCATGTTTATTTTTATGTTTTTTTTGTATTTATATTATTAATTTTAAATACATTTTCTTTTTATACAGTGTCATTCTTTAGTAAGTAGTTTATAAACAAATAACAATAAAGAGAAGTAATTGCTTTTTAATTTGTTTAGTACAAATCTATTAAAAGGAGCTTATGAGCATCACTATTTGACTATTTAAAAAAGGGAAATAAGTCATGGAAGTGGTTTGAACGTTTGCTTATCTTTGATAAGTTTGATTGTAGGAGAAAGAGGACTCGGCTTTGACAGTGGTTTAAAAACGTAGGAAAAATGAGCGTGGGGTGGTGTCTATAGAATAAAGATAATCCAACCCCAGCTACGGTAATCTTTTTTACAAAGTCAAAAATGCAAGAAATTTTTTTTTAACTATAACAATTTTTTTATGATCGGCCGTGGGCCCCTAAATGGCGTGGCCCCCCCCCCCCCCCGCATTGCGGGGTCTGGCGGCACTGTAGTTCCGCCCCTGACAAGAGGTCAGTCAAATCTTCCAGAACACACCATTAGGTCAATCATCAGCAACCAACAAATACATCTGACGAACTATTGTAGAGCAGATACCTGGGTATCGTATTAGACATTTATGTTGTTTTAACAATACACAACAACACAAATATACACGTCGTGTTCAACATATAAACATGAATAATTGAGCCCTTAAACATATTTTTTTTTCTTTTTTTTTGTTTTTATTTTTAGGATAATATATAGGTGTAACGGCTGACTTTATGGCATATGCATAAACTCCAGTACATATAATTTACATTAAAAAGGGCTTTCAGGATTAAAATAATAACATGTATATTTTTTTTTTTTTTTTTTTTTTTTTTTTTTTTTTTTTGCAATGGCAAACTGAGTTACAGGTCCTATACATGCAGAAGAATGACCGTAAGTCAAGAAAGTATTTTTTATCCTATACTTATGAAAACAAAGCATTACATTACATATCATCACTCATAGAATATACTCAATCACAATATCTAATAAGATATTTATTTAATTAAATTTTTTTAACTATTGGCATATAATAATGTGCCTGTAAAAATACATTTGGTTACACTTTCTCGCACAAAAGTAACTAATACATATTAGTAGTACATACTTACACAAATAGAAGAACGAAACGTATACATGCAGAGAGCCATGCGTCTTGGTTGAAGCCTTGAAATATGTATACGGACAATTGGAGATTATAGGAAGAAAACTCCACGCAGCTCAGATGGGTACCTGTCTATCAGTGTTCTTCCAGACATCTCTACTAGCTTGGCCACAACTCCCCCCCCCACCTCCCTCGCAGAAAGTCTACCCCCCCCCCCCAGAACGAAATGGAAGTGATCTAGAAAATTGATCCTTTTAACATTACATATTTATTTGAGTTTCCAACTATTAATTGGTATAAAATTGATTATGTGTATCTTAGTCTGTGTTTAATCTTCTAGCTCTATATTGTGAGACAATTGGATTAAATGAGACAGTGGTCGTCAATAAATGACGTCTCATGGCCCATGCATTACTGTGTTCTATTTTAACACAAAACTGGATGGAGTGTTTAGAGTAACAAAAACAGCAACTACTTCTTTATGGAAACCTGACAGTCGTTTGGTTGGTTGTGCTTGTCACCACATCTAAAGAGATCATCTTGCTACACCCCTTAGTTAGTTTTGACAATTTTTTAAAGGTATCATTAGAGATGAGGCTGGTATACATTCGGGGTCTAAATAAAACTTAATCGTTTCATAGAAAGTCAGCTTAGGATCGATACATTGCCGTAGGTATAGTTTACACGTTCTAAACATGTATAACCCGCTCACAACTCGAGGTTAACATATATAAAATTAACAAATTATATAGGGCTATATACATGTTAGCTAAACATGTATTTTTGTTTTAATGTATTTTTTAACAATAAAGAAACAGTTTATAATTACTCCCCATTTAATCATTTGTTTTTTATAAGGAAAATAATTCAAACAAATTGTATATCACTAGCCTATAAATAATTTAAAAAAAAAATAACCATTAGATAAACAATTAAGACGGACATTTACAGTAAATACATATTAACAAAAATCAGTTTATAAGAAAATATGAACTGTTTATGTGAATGTATCTACGTTTCTAGAATTTTTTTGTTTTTGCTTTTTTTTTGAAAACGTTATTGATATTGCTTACGCTTTTTAAAAATATGCGAATAAGTGTATCAATCAATATTCGACTATGTACCACAATAACTCCTCTAAATATTTTAATTAAAAAAAAATAAAAAAATAAAATAAAATGAAGAATAATAATATTAAACAAAAACATGTGTATGTCTAGAATATAATCCAAAGCTTTCAATTCACTTAGTCAACACCTGCGGTTGCGTCTGATGGATACGTAAGCAACAGTAATATCGTATGTTAAAAAAAAAAATATCACATAAACACGCGATGAAAAAAAAACAACGGACTGAACATGTATATTGATACATCCAGTCAACTAAAAAGTATTTGATCACAATTCGCCAACTGTACATTATATCTTAATTAAATGTTCCAGTCACAGCTTTACTTGTTTCCAAATGTTATTCACTTTGATGGATGCTAGATTGAAAAAAAACTAGATGTTTGAACATAATTTCTGCATTTTAGACCATAGTATGGCTAACCCAATTGAACATTATCAGTATTTTTAGCTGTCCTAAACAATGTAATCATTGTCTAACAATACAAAATCAGTATGCAGCTTAATGTTTGCGTGATTAGCCATATTTCGTTATACATGATTGTTTTTCAATAAATTTACATGGGGCCGTTCGTTGCTAGAGACCCATTTATATGACGTTTTTTTTAAAAAAAAAAAAAAACGATATTTCAAAAAGTATTTATTTAAAAAGAAAAATCTATAGTCATTCTTTCATTCAGTGCCCAAAAGCTAAACGATATCAAAAAATTATTATAAATGTGAGACGTTGGGATAATATCGGTTCAATATAAAACTTAAGGGAAGGGTTCTGTAAAAAAAAAACATTTTGAATTTTGCTAGGGCGGACCCACGGGAGGGTGCGATTGTTCTCAATTTACGGTATATAAAAATAATAAAAGTGAATTGCAGTGACACCGTTCACACGATCGCCAAGAAACTTTGGTAAGATGTTGAGAATATTCCCGGGGAGGTGTGCAAACAAAATTTCAAATTTCCAGGGATGGCGCCTCGGCAGGGCGCGATTTGTTTTCTATGTATATATATATATACGGTATATCTCCATTTACCCCCCCCCCAATCTCACAATTGGTGGTACTGCTTTTCCCCACCCTCACTACTGGCGGTACATCTCCATTTACACCCCCTCTCACAATTGGTGGTATTACTTTTCCCCACCCTCACAACTGGCGGTAGATCTACATTTACCCCCACCCTCACAATTGGTGGTACTACTTTTCCCCACCCTCACTACTGGCGGTAGATCTACATTTACCCCCACCCTCACAATTGGTGGTACTACTTTTCCCCACCCTCACTACTGGCGGTAGATCTACATTTACACCCCCTCTCACAATTGGTGGTACTACTTTTCCCCACCCTCACTACTGGCGGTAGATCTACATTTACCCCCACCCTCACAATTGGTGGTATTACTTTTCCCCACCCTCACTACTGGCGGTAGATCTACATTTACCCCCACCCTCACAATTGGTGGTATTACTTTTCCCCACCCTCACTACTGGCGGTAGATCTACATTTACCCCCACCCTCACAATTGGTGGTATTACTTTTCCCCACCCTCACTACTGGCGGTCATCTACATTTACCCCCACCCTCACAATTGGTGGTACTACTTTTCCCCACCCTCACAATTGGTGGTACTACTTTTCCCCACCCTCACAATTGGTGGTACTACTTTTCCCCACCCTCACAATTGGTGGTACTGCTTTTCCCCACCCTCACAATTGGTGGTACTACTTTTCCCCACCCTCACAATTGGTGGTACTACTTTTCCCCACCCTCACAATTGGTGGTACTGCTTTTCCCCACCCTCACAATTGGTGGTACTACTTTTCCCCACCCTCACAATTGGCGGTACTGCTTTTCCCCACTCTCACTACTGGTGGTACTGCTTTTCCCCACTCTCACTACTGGTGGTACTGCTTTTCCCCACCCTCGCAATTGGTGGTACTACTTTTCCCCACCCTCACTACTGGGGGTAGATCTACATTTACCCCCACTCTCACACACTACCGACTATAATAATAAACTAAGCTTCAAGTAATGTTCTGTATATTTGGGAAACTGGGTTTGTTTTGACGTCGGGAACACCAGACTAGATACAATTATTATAACGTTAGCTATATGGCTTTCGACACATTAGCCATAATAAATCAACTGAATATATCGTTCGGTATTAAGAGTGTATCGAGTAAGTGAATCTAAGTGATCGATAAAGCATTATCATTTCAAAGCTTAGAAAACATATAAAACATATAACATAAACAAGGAGAGGCATTGTGGGAGCTGGAAAGGATTATATGGGCGTATGTAATTTAAACCGGGAAGATTTATTTTCGATGTATTTTGGCATGCGACCAATAGCAGCAAACGGGTTAAATATTATCTCACGGATATGCTGTAAGTTTATACAATGATATAGGTCTAAAGACGCAAAGACACATGACATGAAGTCTAAATGAAATGGTTTTTGTAACATAGGGGCCTACTGTATTAGGTGAATTGTATCTGGAGTAAAACGTTTGTAATAACTGTATATCTGACAATCAGAAGTGAATGCATGAGCGATCATAACTGTATTTTGTAAGCTTTTTGGAGGTCGCTCCCTGACTGAAGGGAGTGAATGTTTGGCTATATAATTGGGGTAAATGATATGTTCGAAAGGTAGCCTAGATGAATGCAAGGGGAAGCTATGTGCGTTGACTGTTAGAACGTGAATGTATCCAGGTTGTCTGTTGAGGTGTGTTTACGTGTCATTGGTTGCATTGGTTTGACCATTGTTCTGTGGTCGTGCAGTTTTGATATATTTGTTTTCACCATGGAATTGCAACAATTATAACTAGAATGTTTATAGTTTGTTTTTGTGTAACAACGTTGTGAAAATAATCTGTCGGATTGCGGGTAGGATGCTTGGGTATAGTGTAAACAGAAGCCACACAACAATACCACACTTTGATGTTTGACAAAAGCATAAAAAAATCTTGACTACTTTTTCACATTTTGACTCTTTAACTAGAACACATTTTATATTAAGCTAATGCATAACCCGCTCATAGTTCAAGGTTAACATAACTTAAAAGAAAATATTATATTTTGGTTAATGTTACATTTCATTATAGGTTATACACATTGTAGCTAAGAAAGCTACTTTTTTTTTTAAAAAAAAAAGAGAATTTTTACAATATTGTTGCAGTTTGTTAATTACTTCCCATTTTTACATCCTATTATTATAAGGGAGACAAATTTCATAAAGTTTATATCCCTACCTATGTAAATGACTTAAAAGAATAAAACATTAAACAAGCTATAAAGTTGGTCATGCAGTAGAAATGCACATTTACGAAATAGCAGGTTGTATAAGTCTAATATGTTTAGGTGAATGTACGCTTTGGTTTTGAGTATTTTTGTATTTGCCTATTAACGAAAACTTTATCGAATTTGCTTACTCTTTTCAAAGACAAAAGATTTAGTCGATTTCAATAACGCTTTTTCGCTTTTTTTTCTAGTCTTGTTTAATAATGATGTTTAATTAAAATAAAATGTTTGTCTGGAAATTAATCTGTAATGCATCGTTTTATATGGACCTACGCGAGAATAGTCTCCTGAATTATCCGAAAGGCCTATCAAATATTATAATACACCTAGGGGAAAATGTCCTTGTATTGCAGCTTTAATATGTGTCTGAACTTTTTGTGTTAAAAGAACACAAGCCACAAGGGGCAACGGCAGTATATAAGAAAACATTGAAAGATTAATTTTTGCAACGGTAATACTTACTCGTTAAATAATCGACATCAACATTAAAAAGTGTTGTTTTTTTTTTAATAAGTCATTAAAAGAATTATGTCTCTGTCACATCTGTTGACGTTATAGACTGTTAGAATTCTTAAGGCTAAAAAAAATCTGGCTAGCTATAGTAAAACAATTCCATTATTTTATGTTATACATTTACAAAACAATTGGAAAAATAGCAAATATTGAACGTACATAACTTTATATTAAGCTACATTTGACGCAGTCTTAACGTGAAGCTTATATATCTTACACAGTTGCGTAGCAAGGTCGGGTGTCCCCCGGTGCGGCACTTAATGGTGTCACCCCCCCCCCCCAGAAAGGTAGCGACCCTTCCCGGGGACAAACTTTCAAATTTTCGATTTGCACCCCCCCCCCCCTCAAGTTTTTCTCTATATATTTTGCTATTTTTTGCATTGGTGGCACACCCCTAAATGGTGTCACCTGGTTCGTTCCGCACCCCCTGCACCCCCCTTCGCTACGCCTCTGATCTTACATGGTTACATGTTTTAAAAGTATCTATGGCATTATATACAATCATGATTACATGTTGTATGTTACAATCTTGCCCATTTTATTTTATTTTTATCTAGAAATGCAGATGACTATTTACAAATAACTTTCCTGCTTCGAAAATTTAAAAGGGAAATACTTACCTATTTAATATTTATAGCAAGCTAAGTAACTTAATTATGAAAAAAAAAATCTCAAATGACACAAACATACCGTTTTGTGTGTCAAAATACACTCATTTAAACATACATTTTCTTTAAAAATAATTTTTATAAAGTAGTATGTATATATGTTTCCTATTCAAAATATATGTATCATTGCTAACATAAAGATAACATAAGAAGTATAGTCAGCACGATTGCATTGTTCCCCATTATGTATCATTAGCACCTATATGACATGTGTAACTACTATAGTATATGGGAAGCATAAATCGTTAAAACAAACACTTGGCGAAAATTACTAAAATGTGAGAACAAATACGTGTACGTTGAACATACTAGTTCACAAATAATATAGTGGTTTAGAAGCTGAAGATTGATTCTAACAATCATGTTGAGTAAAAGTTTAAGATAAATATACCGAATCTTAATATCTCGTCTCAAATGGTATATGTCGATATTCAACATATGCAATTTTAAATATGTTTGAAAATGTGTGCCTAGAAATGAAGTCATTAAATTCAGAATTTTTTTTAGAAAATACATTTTATTGTATCAACAACTTATCATTGTTGTTACGGTTATTGAATAAATGTTGTGTTTAAGAAAATAATGAATATATATTTGAAAGTTTTATGTATGTTTTTGTTAATACAGATATGCATTTGAAAATTATAACTTTTGTCATTTTAACATTCATATTTTAAACACAGGGAAACGTGTATGTATAATGATATTCTGTGGTGCAAACTGTGTCTTAATGTTATACTTCGTTTATTTGATTTTATAAACATCAAATTTGGGTATATTTTTTATTTAATTACGTGTGTATATTACCGTAGTTTTAGCTGCAAAAACCGTTTGGCCAATGTAAATCGTCCAACTTTGTTACAGATCGTGATGAAAACCACATGAAAACTCAATCAGATTTAGTCTGCTATACATGTCTATAACAATAATAGAACAAACATATCATGTTATTTTGTTTTATTATGTCAGCTATATCAACCATACACATAGTCATAGTGGTGTATAGAGAAAAAACTAACCCGCCTCATAGAACTCATTAAATTAATGAAAAAGTATGGGTGTATAGCATATGTGTTATTAAAATAGTAATACTAATAATAATATTAAATGTAGGAACATTAAACATATATTTACCTTTTTTTTTAAAGTTCGATTAAGTCGGATCGATTGACTAGTAAAATCTAATACTAGGTTGTTGGTTAATACGAAAACTATTTTTTCTGATACTATGTAGAAAACAATTATTTTTTACTAATATTATGATCAAGCTTGTGAGTTTGAGTTGCAATTAAACTACTTTATTTTGTCTTATTGATGTGTATGTTAGGTCAATAGCATTATCGTTTAGTCCGAGTTTTAAAAACCAGACAAAATAATTAACAAGTTAACACTAACAGAAAGACACCCTGCTGTGTGTTTTTACCATTCTACATTACAGAGAGAGCAGTGTCAACAGATGGAGAAGCGACCAACCAACTATCTAACGACTTACACAATGTGTGTGCTACTTTTTAACACGTTTTTCTTAACTCAGCTTCGCGTTTGTGGATTTGTTTGTTGTTAAAATTGACATCGAAAATTAGCCCAATTCTGATTGCTCTAGAGATCTAAAATTTGGCATGCAGGCTACTTTTGCCTAACAATTTCAGATGCAATCATAAAAACTAGCAATTAGAGATCGTAATTAGCTTAATTTAATTACGCCCCAAGGACCATAAAATTGAGGACATGATTTCTAAAGATACCGACAAGACTGGAGGCCTATTGACACAGTTACTTCGGCCCCAATCGATGTGAGCGCGCTGGCCGTGATCGTATAGTGGTTAGTACTTCGCGTTGTGGCCGCGACATCCCAGGTTCGAATCCTGGTCGCTCAAGATTTTTAGTCCGTGTATTTATAAACACTTAGTCAAGTCATACTTAATCAAGTCATTAGATAAAGTAGAAAATAAACTATATAAAAAACTTTTTTTAAAAACCACGTTTTTCATGTGTAGCAACGGACTAAAAAGGAGAAAACAAAATACTTAAAAAAAACTTTTTAAAAAACGACGTTTTTCTTGTGGACTAAAAAGTAGAAAATAAATTTTTCTTTTGTGCTTCCTCGAGCTGTGCAGGTTCTTGTGATGACTGACAAAAAAACGTGGGTCGGGCAGATGGGTCGGGAAATTTGATGGTGAACGTACCCACGTTTTTTGTCAGTCATCACAAGAACCTGCACAGCTCGAGGAAGCACAAAAGAAAAAATTATTTTCTACTTTTTAGTCCACAAGAAAAACGTGTTTTTTTTTAAAAAGTTTTTTTAAGTATTTTATGTAACCCTTCATGCATAGAGCTAAGCGGAGAATGACGATAACTGTAAATAAACCGGGAGTGATCTCCCCTAAACTTTCTCGAATATTCTTATATAAAGAAACAGGGGATGGGAACTCGGGCTATAGACATGATTTTTATTCCATTTTAAGTACTTACACTTTTTAGATATTGAATAAAATCGCGTAGAAAAAATAATTGCACACCAAGTGAACGCTACATACTTAAAGTTTTAAAAACCTGAGTCCATGTTAATTATTATACCATTTCGAGGGAAAACATGAATTAACAACTGTAAATAGTAACCAAGAAAATAAAATGGGACAAACCAATAAACGTTTTTTTTTTTTCATCTAAATGATTTTTTTTCACATGTATTTTGTGAGTTTTTAATACGCTATCTTATCTGATTTTTAGCTTACACGTCTACAAAGAGAAAACAACAAGCGAACATAACTGTTATTGTAGCTCTATTACATGCGTATCTTCTATAAGCTTGATCTGTAGTAAAAGATCGTTCCCTACACTTAGGCGGGTTAGGAATTTTATATTGTTCCATATGAGAACAGCTTAAATCATTGTTGCATTTAAAATATTTTTAATTACAAATTTAGAATTAAGTTTATGTTTTAAATATGTAAACCATAGTTTAGTTCAAAAAGGTCTTACAACAATAGGGCATATGTTATAATATTCGTATGTATCGAATAAGGCGAATAATTAGCACAGGTAATACTATGTTAAGATAATTGAGTATTTAAAATATTTCACGTCATTGTAAGCATATATCGTGATTTGCATTGACTATTGTGATTTGCATATAATTGGTGACATGTGGGCTACAATCGGTAACAGGTGGGCTACAATTGGTAAAATGTGGGCTACAACTGGTAAAATGTGGGCTACAATTGGTAAAATGTGGGCTACAATTGATAAAATGTGGGCTACAATTGGTAAAATGTGGGCTAGTGTTAATGACCTAGTATCTACCATTGGTGATATGCGGGTTTATATCGTCTTTTTATCGTAGAATATAGATTCATAGATAAAAACCAGCACAATTTTAATGAATTGAATATTATAATATTAATTTTAATTATGTGTATTAAGTTTAGTATATATTTTTAAAAGCCCGTGTATTATGAGTTGTTTATACATCTTATTTGGTATAACTTTATTGGGTATAGCATGTGTTGGGAATACTCTGAGTTTGATAAATCGTGAGTTTTGTATAATGTAAGTTTGATACATCCGGATTTGTACATGTCCTGAGTTTAGTATATCGTGAGTTGGACGTGTTATATGTTTCATATATCTTAAATTGTTAATATCGTGCATTGTGTATACAATGATTCGATGTGGCATAACATTGAAACATTGTGTAGTCGAGTAAACAGCTGATTATTTATTTATATATTATGGTTAATTTGTTTTGAATGCAGTTATGACAATATTTCTAACCCAAGTAACATGGAGAAGATCGAATCACAGAAAAGGAAGGAAACAATGCTACAACTAACTATAGCAAAACATTATTAAATATGAACAAAACAGTTTAACGATATTACCGAGTGGGGGGGGGGGGGGGGGGGGGTGGGACTGACACAATCAGATGCCGCACCTGGTGACACCCCACATATATTTCGAATATATTTGTTGTTGTTTTTTTTTAAAGTAAAAATCATAATTTAATTTTGCAATCTTGTCCGTATGTCTCTCTCTCTCTCTCTCTCTCTCTCTCTCTCTCTCTCTCTCTCTCTCTCTCTATGTGTGTGTATGTGTGGGTGTGTAAACATGATAACTTGAGTTCCGTTACAGCTAGATTGATGAAATTTCATATATAAGTATTTTATCAAAATCGTAGAACTGTATTAATTTTTGAGCGATTTCCGTTAACCGAAAGTGGTACTTTTTTCCCTTTGAATTTTTCAAAAGCCTATTACTTGAGTACTATTTCAGATAGATAAATGAAATGTCACACGTAAGTAAAAGATCTAATCCTCTACCGGTTGACTGGAAGTAGTAATTTACGCTATTTCCGATTTCTCAAAACACGCATGTAAATTTATAAAGTACTAATAATATTCCGCACTATTATGCACATTTTGTTTTGGCGTTCGCTTGGTGCGCAATTCTTTTTTCTATGAAATTCTATTCTATTTTTAAAAAGTTTAAGTATTTAAAATGGATTAAAAATCATAACTATATCCCGAGTTCCCATTCCCTGTTGTTTTATATAAGAATATTCGAGAACGTTTAGGGGAGATCACTCCCGGTTAATTTTTGTGAGTGGTTTAATAGTGTTCCTCTCTTGCTGCTCTCCCATTCGAGCAAGGGTTGACAGCAAGAGCTGGTTTACATGAACATATTTTACATTATTATACAGATTAAACTCGTGCATTTCAATTCTAAGTTTTCCATAATGTGTCTTATACCAAACGTCTAAGAGTTTAAAAATAATGATTAGTGTTCCTAAGTAGCATCAATTAGCGTTTTTATCTTCCGTCGTAGTTGTATGTTGCCCGGTCTTCAGATGGCGGTGGTTTACGTGCATATGTATTATTTCCTCTGTTGGGAGGATTAAGTTACAGAAGCCGCACTCGTAGGAAGTTTTTTCAGGGTGATTTTGTTTGTAGTGCATGCCTATGTCGTTGTGTATTGTTTTATCGTTACAGACAGTGGGGTAGCGAGGTCGGGTATCACCCGGTGCGGCACTTAATGGTGTCACCCCCCCCCCCCCCCAGAGGCGTAGCGACTCTTCCCGGGGACGAACTTTCAATTTTCGATTTGCACACCCCCCTCAATCTTTCGATTTGCACCTCCCCCTCAAACTTTTGATTTGCACCCCCGTCTCAAATAATTCTCTATATATTTTACTATTGTTTGCCAAGGTGTCACCCCCCTAAATGGTTTCACCCGGTGCGGTCCGCACCCCCCCCCCCCCCTCGATACGCCTCTGGGTACAGATATTGCACTGTTTGAGTTGTGTGTATTTTGTTTTCATAGTTTTCCGCACTCATGGGTGAGTTGTACTTTCTGCAGCAGAATTTGCATTTATAGTTGTCGAAGACTGCTTTTTTGGTCTTTTGAGACAGACTTTGTTATTTTCCCTGCCTCTGTAGGGCTGAGTTCCGTTTTCTTTTTTTTTTTTGTGTTTGGTGAGTTAACTTCCATTTCTGTCTCTGAGCTAATGCTTGTTGTTGCCAAGTTAAGGTTTGTTGTTGCGGTTGAATTTCCAACATATAACTTAGCTTTCATCATGGTGAGGATTGTTGGTTAGACTGACGGCTTTGTTTGTTTTTAAAAAATGTAACATACAAATGTAAGGTTTTTAACTTTTGCAATTACAACAAAGTTTTAATAATTAATCATATTATAACTAAATATTTTGCAGATCTTTGTATACAATTGTTTTATTTAACTATATAATTTCCTAGATTTTTAAATTAAAAGGTGATTAATTACACAATTTCTTATATTTTACTCGGCATGCTAATTGTTGCATATTTGCATTGTCTCCCTTGAAAACATTAAATAAAGCATGTAACAGAGGGAGGTAATTACTATTGGTAAATAAACGTGTTTATTGGTAAAATCAAAACTATACGATCTGTTTTATTATTTATTTTTTCTATCAGTTATGTAACTGTTTACCATCCGCCTAAGAAAAAAAACGATTTTCTTTTTACTAGTGGTAGGGGATGGGGCAGTGACAACGACATTTTTTTCTAAAACAATTCATGGCATTTCAATATCATTTTAAACATGTCAACTATTGCAACTAAACCATAGTAGCCTACATCATTATTTTGTGACAAAGCCAAAGATTAAGTAGATCTAGTCATATTTTCAAGAAAAAATAAAGAGACTAGCCTGGATACACCTGGGGACAGTTAGAGAGACTAGCCTGGATACACCTGGGGACAGTTAGAGAGACTAGCCTGGATACACCTGGGGACAGTTAGAGAGACTAGCTTGGATACACCTGGTGACAGTTGGATCTACTAGCCTGGATACACATGGGGACAGTTAGAGAGACTAGCCTGGATACACCTGGAGACAGTTAGAGAGACTAGCCTGGATACACCTGGTGACAGTTGGAGAGACTAGCCTGGATACACCTGGAGACAGTTGGAGAGACTAGCCTGGATACACCTGGGGACAGTTGGAGAGACTAGCCTGGATACACCTGGAGACAGTTGGAGAGACTAGCCTGGATACACCTGGGGACAGTTGGAGAGACTAGCCTGGATACACCTGGGGACAGTTGGAGAGACTAGCCTGGATACACCTGGTGTGAGTTGGAGAGACTAGCCTGGATACACCTGGGGACAGTTGGAGAGACTAGCCTGGATACACCTGGGGACAGAAGGGGGGGGGGGGATCGTCTGTATCATTGTGAACATGTCTGAATGTTAAGTCTTCTATTCAACTTCTCTTTTAACAATACAGATACAGTTTACTAATTACTTCCCATTGTGACATTTTTATAATATACGGGAGGGGATTTCTTTTCAACTGAGTTAGAAGACATAATCTATTTATCATTCACTTCATTATGTCAGAATTAAACAGCCTCAGATTAATCAAATACAGATCAGCTGGTTAAAAAAGTATAAATATTGCCAATAATAGAGAGATACTGAAAGTGCAATAAATTGTATAAATTTCATGTCGTAGAAATCAACATGAAATAAGTAAGAACGTTGAGTTTTTTAAATTTCTCAAAAGCATTTATTTACTTTTCAATGTTAGCAAAGTATTTTTAAATAGTATATAAAATAATAATTAATATCAATAGATTATAAATCAAATGTATGTATTATTTTTGTATTAATTGGTTAATGTGTCTATTATTCGTTTTTGTGTGTTTTTGAGTTGTCTCCCGTATTTTGTATAAAAAAAAAAACAAATATGGGAAGTAATTTCGAAATGCTAGTTTAAAATACCAAATCAAAATGAAATAAATGTATTTTAGATCACCAAAACGTATAATAATACATATAACATTCTTGCCTGCAGATGAGTTAATGAAGATGGTTGGACGTTTTCTGTGCTGTTTGGATTGTGTTTAGTTCTCGTAAATTCGATGGGTTCCTGGCACGCATAGTAATGACCAAGTTATTATAATATTAGTTGTTACTTGCGATAAGCATATAATCAATACAAACGGAATGGTATGTGTAAAATGTTACACACACTGTAGACCTACTTGTTTTTAATTCACTTGTATTTTGTCTTTTAAAATATATGTCATCTACACATGAAAACATAATACCATACAAACACAACACATAGTTCATTTCAAAACATGCATTTCAAAAATCCATGCAGTAATTATATATATATATATATATATATATGTATATATATATATATATATATATATATATATATATATATATATATATGTGTGTGTGTGTGTGTGTGTGTGTGTGTGGGAAAGTACGTGGGCAAGTGTGTGTGAACGTGTTTGTGTCTGTTTTTTGTTGTGAAGGCTCTAAATGTAGAAACTACATTCACTGCATAATTTCAATACACAATCTAGTTATTTAGTTTAAAAAAACATAATCCTAGGTAACCAAATCAAACATCGTTAACCATCTGCGGTAACTGATGATTTATTCCGTATACCTGTCTCAGTGTTCTGATATATTCAGGGGCGGAACTACAGTGCCACCAGACCCCGCAATGCGGGAGGGGGGGGGGCGCCATTTAGGGGCCCATAGCCGACAATAGTAAACTGTTTATAGTTTAAAAAAGTAAGTTGCTTGCATTTTGACTTGACTGTAAAAAAGCTTTTGTAAATAACAAACAGATCTACTACAGTAGTGATGTTATACAGTAGCTAACACAAAAAAAAAACATACGCCTGAGTTTAATAGAGGTGCTCCTAAGCTCCATTTAATATATTTGTACTAAACAATTTAAAAAGCAATTACTTCACTTAATTATTATTTTTAAAAAAATACTTACAAAAGAATGACAGCATAGAGAGGTAATATATTTATATATAATATAATATAAATACAAAAACAAAAACATAAAAATAAGCATAACACGTGAAACCATTACACATACAAAGCTTTCACGTTTTATATTCGTTTGACCGGCTAACAGCTAGAGTGTAGGCAGTATTACGGCAAACATTTTGAATAAACTAGATCTAGTTCTAAATCTAACCAAAAAAAGTCATATCGGTCTGATACACTCACATATGAACTGTTGTAATTTGTTTAATTTGAAAAAGAAATAAAATATTTTTTTTTTAATTTAAACCCGATCAGGCCAGAAATGAGTATCCAAAAACATTCTGTGTGGTGGTCCTTTTTTCAAGTTCTACCACTAGATCTATACATAATGTGTGCCATATTGGACGCAATTGCCCATTTGTATTATGTTTAGCTGTGTATTCAACTACACCTTTGTTAATTACATTACAGGAGACGATATAAACACAGCCAACACAACATAGCACACTTATAGCTATCTGCATCAACCAAAATGTACACAATTATATGTTCAATTGGTTAGTGTATTTTCATTGTGTAATTAATTACCGAGTATAGTACACACGACTACGCTTTGTTCATGGAATTTTATACACTGTTGTGAACTTTGTTTTATTAGCCCAATGTCTACTCAACAATTACTCCCCATATCTGTGTGAAAATTGTTACCGGGACACAACGCATCATTGCTTCACAAGGGCTGGAAAAAATAAATCACTTGGAACAAATCAATGCAGTTGAAGTTAACTAGAAGACCCTTGTTGTTATCCACATGGCTGATGGAGAGCTGTGACAACATATGGGGGAAGTGATCAACCAACTCATTGTAACGTTTGATGTAGTTGATGATTGCCAAATATATAAAATTATAACAGCATCAATATAATGCATTTTAAATGTTGAAAGCGAGTTGACCAACTGGATGTACAAGAGCCAACAACAAAAGCTGCTAAACATTATGGCACATATTTAAGACTTATATGATAAGATGGACGTGTTTATTCCATTGCGTAAATATTAAGGAATAAAAGCAAATACATTATCCACAGGTTAGATATTAAGCCTAAGAATAAACTACGGCAATACATTTAAAAAAAAAGCACAACAATTAAAACGTAGGATAAATCAAAATTGAAACAAACGAAAAACTAGTAATTTATTAACTAATGGCCCATGCATTCCTGTGGTCTATTTAAACATGGAACTAGGCGGAGTGTTTAGAGTAACAAAAATAAAAGCTTCTTATTTATGGAAACCTGACAGTCGTTTGGTTGGTTGTGCTTGTCACCACATCTCAAGAGATAATCTTGCTACACTCTCTAGTTCATTTTGGCAATGTTTTAAAGGTATCGTTAGTGATGGGGCTGGTATACATTCGGGGTCTAAATAAAACTTAATCGTTTATAGAAAGTCAGTTTAGGATCGATACATTGCCGTAGGTATAGTTTAAACGTTCTGAACATGTATAACTCGCTCACAACTCGAGGTTAACATATCTAAAATGAACAAATTATATATTATTTTTTGTTACAATTATTATAGGACTATATACATTTTTGCTATAATGTATTTTTGTTTTAAATGCATATTTTAACAAAAAAGAAACAGTTTATAATAACTTCCCATTCATCCATTTGTTATTTGTAAGGGAAATAATCCAAACCCAATTTATATCCCTAGCCTATAAATGATTTAAAAAAAAAATAATAACCTTTAGTTAAAAAGTAAAGACGGACATGCTCAGCAAATTCATATTTAGAAAAACATTAAGTAAGAAAATATGAAATGTTTAGATGAGTATGTCTTTGTTTTTATAAATTGTTTGTTTTTACAAATGTATAGAAAACATTATTGAGATTGCTTACGCTTTTCAAAAACATGCGAATAAGTCGATTAAAGCAATATATAGTTCAAATACATAACATGTCATAACTATTTAAATTTTTAAAAATCCTAATATATTTTTCAGAAAATCTGTCATTAGAAAAGGTTATATTATCAAAATAAATATTTTGCAAAATTAAAAAAAAAAAAAAATTCCTAATTCATAAAAGCCTATGGCGCACTTTTCTCATTTCACTAGTTGGGTTTGAGTCGGGGAGACTGAAAATATCTTGAACTTTCATGGGATGTGTTTATGATTTTGATGTTTTTTCATGTTTGACTCTAAATTTCCTTACTTCTTGTGATATGCATAGTTTGTATTTTCTCTGGCACTAAGCAACCCACAAGAGATATACATTTATCTCATTCATTCTTCATTTGCAGGGGAAACAATCAAGCTAATTGTAAAGAGGTTAGGTTTGGCTGCAGTTATTTACCTTTAAGTTTAACAAACAACTTTATATTTAGCTACATCTGATCCGCTTCTAGCGTAACGCCTACTTGTCTTACACGATTAAATATTTTCGATTTTAGTTCATTATAACTGTGTCTATAAGATTTGTTCACTGTGGTGTACATATTGGTTTTTAGTGTTAATCGTATATAGCTTGGCATAAAGTGTAAAATCAAACACAAGTACAATTCAAAGCATGCTATAATATTTCTTTATTTGCACATAATCAATCATCTACACTCTTGTACCCTGCTATTTTCTACTTTGACTGTCTCGCCTATCTACTAATACTTCTCGGTCTAATCTGACTACAACCGCTGTCTACACATAACTATCTAACTCCGCTACTGCTAACTAATCCACGACTTCCCCCTACACGATCCAATGATCAACTGACAACGATATCTACATCCAACTCGCAACTGATGCTTCAGTGGTCACCTGATCATCTTACGTAAATGGTAAGTTATTTCCTGCATTATATTGGTTCAACGTTGTGGTAAAGCTGTTGATATGAGCTGGTTAGCCAGCCAAGGCTATAACATAGTTGGAGTGTATGGAAGAAAACATTGGAGGAGTTTTTTACTGACCAAGGCATTGAATATTCTGTTGAAGATATTACCCACAATGGACACAACTTTAAATTATTTCAGAGTAAAGATGGAAAGATTCGGCTGTACTGTACACATATTTTTAACTTTACTCCTGACATTGAAGGAATATTTGATGCAGTGTAGGACAGGGGAGCTCTGGTTGCACTAAACAGAGAATATGTTTCTGGATATGTAAAGAACATGGAGAAAGTCTTAATGGTAGAATTGTAATGGAGGTTATGAAATGTGATGTTTCAATCATGGAGGGTCTTGAAGGTCCAAACCAACCACCCCACCCCATCCAATGTATGAAGATCAGATCAAGGCTTTGTATGAGCCAGAATGTGAAGTCCATTTTATTGAAAGAGATGATCGTCAAATACAAGGGATGGATGTTAATACAGCAATTTATAATATTATCAAGTTAAAGAGCTTGCAAATTTATTATCATAAAACATGCTTTGTCTTTCTATTTTCATGATTGTTTAATTATAACAACACTGCATCAGATTAATGACACTTTAATAAAGATAGCCTTTATATATGAGTTTCATCAGGGTATTATAATATTTATATATGTTTTAAATATTGTATTTAGTTTTCAGCTGGAATATCAATGTTGATACCAAGTGTAAAGGAAGTAAATAATAAACTTGCATAATAATAACCTTGGATAATAATAACCTTCTAAACTTTAAAAACAATTGCTCACATATATATCGTGTTTATTTGTTACAAATTGTGTAAAACAGAGTTTCTGTCTGATGTATTTGTATTAATTAAAATACTAGAACTCAATGTTGTACTTCTACTGATACGACAGTTATGATGTTTTAATGATAACTTGAAAACTTACTTCAGATCATTATTTGATTTTTATTTGAATTTTTAAATGTAGCCTTATCTTAAGAGGAGTCAATGTATAAAAATGTGTCTACATTAAAAAAAATCATTTTCAGAACGTTTAATTACTTTATAGCAGACTGTTAATGGAGCGCAAATGATTGAACAAAATAGTGGGTGGGGAAGGGGGGGGGGGGGCAACGCAAGGAGTTTTTTTTTTTCCCACCTAAATTTGAATATATCTCAAATTACATACAAACTGACTCATACATAATATAGTAGAAAAGCTGTGAAGGTCTAGAGTACTTTCGTTTTGTTTCTATGTAAAACTAGTCATTGAATAGCGCCTAATGGAAATTGGGAGTTCCGATGAGTGAGTGCAAATGGTAACTAACTCTATATACTCATACTATGCTTAAAAGGTAGATTTTCCAATGTATTACATAAATCATGTCAGATCATGTTATGACGGGCCAGTCTTTTCTACCTTTGGAAGACAAAAACATGAATGGGACTAAATTGATAAAAAAGTTATTTTAATTGTAAAATTACAAATAGTTATCTATTACATTGTGTGTAGACTAGTGTTACTACATACGTGTTCATCAATTTATGACGTCAAACAATTTTAGATTTTTAGTATATCCCCACCACCCCTATCCCCACACGTCCAATTTTGACGTACCTCATTTAACAGGGAGGTAGCTGTTAAATACAAATTACTAAAGCAAATGTCTTGCGCCTGTCAGTGATAGAAACGATAATTTTACCGAATAAAGTAACATTAAAACTTCCATAGCAAGTAGCAGCAACTGTAATGACCACACGTCATAATGAGATCTGACGACTATTTGACAATTGTATGCACGGGGCTTATGGCATGGAATACATGTATACGTTAAACATAGTATATTATAAACATAGTATATTATACACATTATACATTATAAATATGAAAAGTAGACAATGTTTGAATACCTCGTCTCGTCTCGTGCTTTACATAGATTTAATAACAAATCCTTTAATGTTACCAGACCTCAGTTATAGGCCTATAGATATCACATATGTGACCCGCTTCAAACTTGACTTCTACAGCTCGTGTTCATGTATCAACAACATATACCAATTGTAATGATCGTAAGTTGTATCAGGGGGCTAGAAACATAAGAAACACTGTATTTACGCATTTTTTTAGTTGCAATATATCATTATTATTTTGTACATGTACAATAAAGGAGATAAAATAATACGTTTACCATGCCCCCCCCCCCCCCCCCCGCAAATAAAAAAAAAAGAAAAAAAATAATAATAAAATAAATAAATAAATAAATACATACACCAGCTTGAACCAGTCACCCGCCCTTTCCTCAATACTCCTCATACTTATCATAGAGACCATCTTAGAAAGTAATAGACAGGAAACCCGCATTAAAGGAAGTATAGCTAGTGCTGACGACAACAATATTTAACTGCAGAATGAGTAAACAAACGATAACCAAAGTAGAGACATTTATATAATACGGGATAGGCAGTGAAGGCAAAATACATGTGGAGAAATCTAAAATTAAATGAAACGGACAGGAAAACAAAATATGACACGACAATTATAGTGACAGACAAACCCAAACTGTTCGGCTTCACATGGACGAGACTGATCTACACATTTACAAAGAAGCTGAATACCAATCAAAGGGATACAACAGCGGAAATACTGCATAACTCAATACAGCTGTATCTACCTCCCCTACTTTAGAAATAAAGCATTATATATCACCACACATGGAATATACTGGATCACAATATCTAATCACATATGCATTTAATTATAATATTAAATGTATGCATTAGATAATATGCCTGTAGGCCTACTCATTTTTTTTTATTAAATTTTTCTTAGCAAGTAGCTGTATGTAAATATTAAAGTAGTAGTACAAAAATCTATACAAAATAGCCATATATATCGCCTGGAGATTTAAAATGTATGTAGCAAGATGTTGGCATGATATGATGATAAAAAAAATATGGCAGATCGCTTCCAAAACACATACCATTATAATCATTAACTACTTTTGAAAATGGTGAAGATATATTTAGACCTTGATATCACACAATTGCTCACTCACAAGTTTATTCTAAATGAAAGACATCATGTTACTACCCAACAGCTTCCCTTAGTCAATCCCACCACCCTCACTACCCCACATTCTTAGCATATAACCCATGTTAGAACGTATTAGGCCGGAGAACCGCTTTAAATGATTGCCAATACCAAACACGACAGCCAAGAAAATTATAGCATACGCTGACGACACCAATGTGTAACTACGAAGAGATAAATAAATGAAGACAAAAACAGAGACATTTACATGATACGGGATAGGCAGTGGAGGCTAAATAAAGGCAGAGAAATCCAACATTCTGTGAAACGTAGAGGAAAGATAAAGTACGACACCCAAATTATAGTGACAGACAAACTTAAACTGTACGGCTTCATATAGACGAGACTGACGGACACAATTACACAGAAGCTGTGTATACATATTGCAGTAGAACCATTAGGGCAGCGCTAATTATCAGATAACTATTACCAAAATATATATTTACAGTAACAGTTAGCACAATAGCAACCCACTTTATAAAACATGCAAATAAACCCATTTGATATTTCATTTTTAAAAACACCATTAGCATTATCAACAACCAAACCCTAATAAAAAATAAAATAAATAAATGTCTAGGTCTACATGTCATTAGAACAGGCATTAACACTTTCAGACATGAACACATTGGTATAATTAGACTAGAGCCACACTACCACCCATTAGCACAATACTACACAAGACACATATTTAACACGATATTAACGCAAACAAGCAACACACCATATTAACGAGAAATAGACTTCTACCAGTTTTATACAATTGATTTGTATTTCTTTTAAAGCTGTTTTAGATCAAAACATTATCCATTTATCATCTCAACTCGCATATTGCCAACGAAGGACAATTTCGTGCCCAGTCTTAAAACCTTTTTGTTAACACGTTTTCTTAATTATTCTTCTTTAGATAATCAGGCAAAGGGATACACCAGCGGAAATAACGAATAAATCAATTAAGTTATATTTACATCCCCAGTTAAAATATAAAGCAGTATATATCACCACGCTTGGATATTACTCGATCACAATATCTAATCCCACATGTATTTCTTGTAATGTATGCATTTGATAATTTACATGTACACATTATTTTGAAATTTGCTTTGCAAGTAACTTGGTTAATATTAAAGTAGTAGTTAAAAAAACGAATACAAAATAGCCAGACATATTGCCTCGAGATTTAAAATATATGTACGAATAATTTTGGCGTGATAAGATTGAAATAAAAGATAAAATAACAGATTGCTTCAAAAACACATTACATTACAATCAGTAACTACTTTAAAAATGGTGAAGATATATTTAGACCTGTATATCCCACAATTGCTCACTCAAAAGTCACGAGTTCGGATCCCATAGCTAAGACCTCCGTACAGAACCCATAGCATACATTACGCTTTAATTGTAGTCAAAATGTCGGGAAGAGAATCGGTGCATTCAGTCACTCGACTACTCCGACCATTGAAGTGTCTGCTTTAAATGACAGTTGAAATAACTTGATTAATGATTGTGTCAACATACTACCTGTCATATTGAAGGTGTCCGGTCAAAAACCCCCTGGACAAAAACCCCCTGGACATAAACCCCCCGACATAAACCCCCTGGACAAAAACCCCCCGCGACATAAACCCCCTGGACAAAAACCCCCCGCGACATAAACCCCCTGGACAAATACCCCCCGCGATATAAACCCCCCGGATAATAACCCCCGGACTGAGGTTTATAAAAAAAAAAATAACGATGATGTGAACCAAGAAATTAAAAAAAAAATTACATTAAATTAATTTAATTTTTTACGACTAAGAAAATAAAAAAATGCTTTTCGAAATCAAGGAGTGACCTTAGTTGTATTTGATCAAAGATCGGGCACCGACAACACCTTAGATATAGGTCATCCACATGTGGAAGCCGTGCGGATCAAAGCAACACATTCTTAACAATTCAAAAGATGTGAGGGATTCACCGGCGGAAGCTTGGTTCATATCCACCTTGGCATACAGAACCATGGTATAAATATAAAATCAAATTTATTTCTCGACAAATCGTATATTTTCTGGAATGGAGTTTGTTCAATCCAATAAAGGAAATTTAAAGGTGATTTTTGAAGGCTATGTTTATGTCAAGCAAAAAGATCTGGCGAACGGCGTTGTGTCATTTGAGTGTTCCAAAAGACGCAACAAGGCAGAATGCAAAGCAAAAATAAAGATTCATGGTGAACAGCTTGTTGGACGATGTAATGAACATTCGCATGGACCAGATCCATCTCAACTGGAAGTGTGTAAAGTAGTGCAGCAGATGAAACAACTGGCAGAAGAAACTGAAGCAACACCCCAGCAGATCATCACTCAGTCCATTACTACGATTACTGAAGATGCCAAGGCTAAGCTGCCCTCGATTCCACACATACGGCGTAACATCAGGCGTCAACGTCAAACGCTAAAACACCCACTGTCTGATCCAAGGAATGTTGATGATATAATCATTCCTGAACAATATACAATGACACAAGATGGACAACAATTTCTTCTGTTCGATTCCGGTGCCAAATCAAAAGGTAGGATGTTTTTGTTTGGAACCAAGGACAACCTTAGGTTATTGGAGGTTAATCAGCACTGGTTTATGGATGGTACATTCAAAACAGCTCCTGCATTGTTTTCACAACTGTACACAGTCCATGCATTGGTCAATGGACGCACTGTTCCCCCAAGAAGCAATGCCGATTGCAGACTACTTTGAGGACTACTATATTGGCAGACCACAACGTCGAGGTCGAAGACAACCTATGTTTCCACTTGACATTTGGAACATGCACACACGTGCAGAAGACCATATGCCAAAAACAAACAACTCAGTTGAAGGCTGGCACAGAAGTTTTCAGTCGCATATGGGATGTTGCCACCCAAATATTTGGAAATTTATTGACTTTATTAAAAAGGAACAATCTCTCCAAGAGGTTTATTGTACACAGATTAATTCAGGTCACTGTTTACCAAAACAGAAAAAAAAATATATTGATAGCAGCTCTCGAATTTTAACTGTTGTTAAAAATTTTAATGAGTCCACCATTATTGAGTATTTGCGAGGCATCGCTCACAATCTGTCTTTTTAAAGTTATAATAAAAATAAAAAAATTTTTCCTAATGTTTGTTTTGTATTTTTATATTAATTTTGTTTCTCGTCATCTTTGGTTTTTCCTTATATAAACCTCAATTGGGGGGTTTTTGTCCAGGGGGTTTATATCGCGGGGGGTTTTTGTCCAGGGGGTTTATATCGCGGGGGGTTTTTGTCCAGGGGGTTTATGTCGCAGGGGGTTTTTGTCCAGGGGGTTTATGTCGGGGGGTTTATGTCCAGGGGGTTTATGTCCAGGGGGTTTTTGACCGGGAGCCCATATTGAACTCACACGAAGCTTTATATTGACCTACATGTGACACATTTTCTTTTTAACTAATTTTAGTGTGTTCATATGATTAAATACAATGTCGCCTGTATTTTTATTTTGTTTGACTATTGCAGATAATCTTTTTCTAGCTTAGAAATTTTGCAAGGGAAATAATTTTCATTATTAATATACCAAATTCGTTTGATAAAGCAAAATCAAATAACAAAATTAAATACCGTTTTATGTGACAATATATACTAATAAACTTAATAACATTTTTTTAATAATGATAAAAACATAGATGTGTTTAAGTTTAATGTTTAAGAATTCAATATAATTACAAATCTACACACATTACTATTATGTTTTACACTTTTGCAAGACAACCAAAGATATCATTTAATCATTACTTGTAGCTTTTATCTCTCCTGGAGTGAATTTACAATATACATTATATATGAGTATTATATAATAAAATTAATATACATTATATAAAAAATACCAATTAATTTTACATTACATTTTTTAAATGAAATTATAAAAATGTATTTGTTCTATCATACTTTTATTTTCATTACCAAGCACTCAGTACGTTGCAATAATTATTTTCTTGGACATGTGTATAGTTGGGCTTCTATTCTATTTATCTTTATCTCTCGCTTACAACATGGTACCAGATATATAAGGGATGGTCCATGAATGACGACATATCTGGATAAGGCAGGGGTCGGCGACCTGCGGCTCGCGAGCCGCATGCGGCTCTTTTCGACGTCCAGATGCGGCTGTCCAGCTCCTTGCGCAAACATTAATAGATATATAATTTCATTTTAACTAGACGATGGGGTACAAAAGGCGTTTGCCGTGTTGAGGCCTGACTGGATAATGGAATACACCTCCTGAGCCGGTGCTATCCGTAAAGATAACATAAAATAAAAATTAACAGCTTCTAAAGTAAATTGAGATAGTCCTAGAATAATATTATTTGATTACTAATTTTACTATTCTTTGAAACATGTCTATGTTTTTATATGCATAAGTATTATTTCACATTTAAAGCTATTTATTTTAAATAACAAATCAACTTTATTTACCTAACCCTAATCAAATACCAAATATTGAAATAAAAATGTTGAGGCTCTTTAAAAACTAGGAAAGTTTGTAAATTGTAACTTTCGGTTCTTGCGTATCAAAAGGTTGCCGATCCCTTGGACAGGGGAAGGGATGGATGGAGGGGGGGGGGTGGTGACGATAGAGGAAAAAGTAAAGACACGCTATTCCAATAAAAATTGAAAATGAGTTGTAGGGAAACAACAACAAAAATACCAAGTATTTCAGTAAAGTGTTAATCGCCTCCCTTACTGTTGAAAACGATGCATTCCATTACATCTGAACATTAAAAATGTAACGTTAATACTTAATACACATTAGTAGTACATAGTAACATTTGTAGAAGTACAAAAAGTATACAGACAGTATGATAAGTCTTGGTTATAGTCTTGAAATGTGTGTACGAAGAATTGGATATTATAGGATGAAAATATAGAAGAAACCAAATGATTGCTTTCGATACATATAACATTTCAGTCAGTAAAACCATGTCATGTATATTATGTATATTTGAACCTTTATATCTCACGATTCCCAATCAGAGAGACTTAAGTTCGGATCATTGGAGTCGGACTACTTCGACGATTGTAGTATCTGCTTTAAATGGCCGTTCTAATAACTGAATTAAGGATTGTATCAAGATATTGTCTGCCATATTGAACTCACACGAAGCTTTATATTAAGCTAAATGTGACACATTTTATTGTTTAATTTTAGTTAAAAGGCCGAGAAGTGAAATGCTGCATTCAATCACTCGACTACTCCGACCATTGTGTTGTCTGCTTTAAATGACAGTTTCAATAACTGATTAATGATTGTATTAACATAATCTCTGCCTTATTGAAGTCACACACAACTTTAGATTGAGCCACATCTGACCAGCTCTCTACATAGCCACTATATATCATACATACATATTTTCTATTTGGTTTTTTTTTAATTTAGTTTTTTTTTATGTGTCTAAATGTTAGTAACATTTCTAGCATCGAATTACAAAACAAAATAATGAGTATAGTAAGGTAAGTTATATTGTATTTTTTTTTCAATCTCGTTCTGAAAGTTTTACTATTAGTCACGTTGAGCAAAGTAAGTGTTATATTTTTTTTTTTTTTTTTTTTTTTTTTTTTTTTTCCAATATTGTTCTGAAATTTTTAGCAGGGGAAGTAAATACGCATTTAATTAACAAATCAAGCTTATAAAATGAATAGGAAAAACAAATAATACTCGCATATGCTCTTACATGTATTATAATTAACAATTTATAATATAAAAAAGGTAATTAAAATTGATTATTGACTGCCTTTGTTTTATATTTAAATTATTTATGTCAGTGAAATATAAACACCTTGACGATGTGTGTAACCTATTTTAAAGACATGAGATGAAGTCTGAATAACAATAGTTTTTTTTGCCACGCATTACAGCCTATTTCCTTTTTTTTTTTTGTTAATTGTATAAAACTTTTACTATCGACATAAACACTACCCCCCCCCCCCACCCACCCCGCCTCGTCAGTTCCCTTTGGCACCTCCGAATCAATGTTCCTTTTAGATTTGTTTCATGAATACTTCATCATTACTTATACAACATTTATTCGGAAATCCCAGACTAATCCTGAAAATACACACAAAAGGACTTGTACGTTCTCGTTTTATCTCACTTAAACATAATTCAAGTCTCTTAGAAAGGGAGACATAACAGTTTTAGAACGAAATCAAGTGTTTTAACGGGATTCCCATTGATAACAAACAAAAAACAACAACAAAACAACATGGCGTCTATTTGTCACTAGGTCCTACTGAATTGTAATTAAAGTGGTAATAATTGGTTACGTAGCCTAATGACTACGACATGACCACGTGATGACGAACTCAACAACACTAAAGATCTGGTTCAACAATTCTTGCCGTTGGTGTCTCTAAGCAGTAACAATGCAACTACGTGACAATGATCCAGGGAGTATATACATTTACTCTAAAATTGTAAGTATACATAACGCTAAAGTCTAGTATCCAGTCAGTAACACAACATTTTACATACAACAACTATTTTAGACCTTTATATCTAACGATTGGTCATCTGAATGTCTTAAGTTCGGGTCCCGTAGTCAAGTTTTTAGAACGCCCTTAAGTCCACCCAGCTCAGATGGGTTACCTGACTGCGTACATAACCCATAACAGATAGAACAATTTGATCTTAGTCCAACGGTTGAGAAGAGAATCGGTGCATCTGACGCATCGGGCAAGTGTCCATTCGGGTATTTGTCGCATTCGGGATATCGACCTTCGGGCAAACGGCAATCGGGCAGGTGTCTTTCGGGAAAACGTATATATATATATATATATATATATATATATATATATATACAACACCTGTGTAGTCTACTACTTCCTCTTCTTCTTCGTTCTTAATTTTTAGTGTTTTATATACCAGAGGGTTTGAACTCGAGACTTTTTTTTCGAATTATCAACCATGAGCTTTGCCGACTTGACCATGCTTCCATCACAATTAAGGATTACGTGTCAACTGGTTATGCGCCATCGAGGCTGCTTTTCTTTTTGGATTTGCTTCCATAGCCTTTGTCCTACAAAGAACAAACTACAAGGCAGCGGTTGCTTGATTTTGGAGTTGTCTCTCCTAGAAGAGTGGCTGTCCCCAGCTAACGAGCCTCATCTGCCCGAGGGTTTTCGGTATAGCAACCATGAGCTTTTACCGACTCGACCACCCCGACCCCTACCTGTGTAGTCAAACCACACCTGAGCAAAGCACATGTGGTAAAAAAAAACAACTTAAAAGCATCGCTACCTGGAAACCACTTGTAGCCAAAACCGCCCTGTTCAAAGCGCCTATAATAAGACTATTTATATATATAAACAACTTATTTAACAACATAATTAATTGTTTAATTGCGAACAATTTTTTGTTATGTTTGATGCTGTCGTTGCATTGGTTGCAATGTGTAATTAATTGTTTTTTATAATAAGTTGTTATATACGTAATTAGTTATGATCTCTTTTACTACAAGGTTTTTCGAGTTCAAAATATCTGAAAATTTAATGTAGATAAATTGTTCTAAATGACTGAAAAAAACAATAGGCTGACTTGTCTAAGTTTAGGAAAACATAAAGCGATTTAACAAGTTTGCTGTGGATACTACGTTAAAATCGTGTTGTTGCTGATCACTTCATAGCAGCATAGAATGAGGCGTGTCAATATATGGGGGTAAATCTGGTGTACCTCTAATTCAACCGTCATTTAAACAAGATGTCAATGATATATTAAACTGCGTTGTCTGGGGTAGTGTGTCTATGTAAAGGTTGGAGGTGTTAGATTGTGGTATTTAGTCCCTGGGTAGATTCATGCTCGACTGGGTATAGCATAAATGTGTTTGATATAAACTTATAATAGTTTACATTGTTTATGTAATATTTGGCTATTTGATTCAAACGTGAGCCGATAGAACATCACCACTATTGATATTGACTGTTACTGTGTTCCCAGCGAACAGAACAAAACTAAACGCAAACGCAAACACAAATATAAAAGAAAACACAACACACACATGTCTTACTTCTATTTTAACTATTCATCTCACATGCAGGAGTTGGGTACGGGTAGAGAGGGAATCAGATTGTTTTTTAATTTTTTTTTTATTTTTTTTTTATTTTTTTTTTTTTTTGTGGTGACGATAGTGCAATGTGTTGAGTTTTACACATATCCAACTATTGGAGACATGAGGGCTAATGATGGTGGCATGTTGGATACAATTGGTGACCTTTGGACTACAATTGGTGACAAGTTGAATACAATTGGTGACATGTGAACTGCAATTGGTGGCCTGTGAACTGCAATTGGTGACATGTGGGCTAATATCATCTTTATGATCGTAGATTATAGATTCAAATGTAAAATAAAATAGCACAACTTTAACGAATGAAATATTCTAGTCTTAATTTCGATTGTGTATGTTAACTTTACAATATATTTTTAAAACACCGTATATCGTGTGTTGCTTATATCGTTCTTCTTCTTCTTCGTTCTTAATTATTAGTGCTGAAGGGGATCGAGATTTATCTGCCAGTGGGTTTGAACTCGAGACTGTTCGAATGTATCAACCATGAGCTTTTTGCCGACTCGAACACGCCTCCAACACAATTAAGCGTTACGTGTCAACTGGTTTTGCGCCATTGAGGCCATTGACTCCGATTTCAGCCTGCTTTTCTTTTTGGATTTGCTTCCATAGCCTTTGTCCAACCAAGAACAAACTACAAGGCAGCAGTTGTTTAATTTTGGAGTTGTCTCTCCTAGAAGAGTGGCTGTCCCCAGCTAACGAGCCTCATCTGCCCGAGCTTATATCGTTAATTGGGTATACTTTAGTAAGTATATCATGATTTGGGAATATTCCGAGTTTGTTAAATCGTGAGTTTTTATATAATGTAAGTTTGGTATATTCGGATTTGGACAGGTCGTGGGTTGGGTATGTCGTGTGCTGGATGTGATTTATATTTCATATATCTTGAAATGTGAATATCATGCAATTTTTATTTGATGATTCGATATGACATGATATAGATACATTGTGAAGTCAAGTGAACAGCTGAGTCTTTTTAATCGTATTGTCGTGTTTAATCACGTGTCAATATTTGCATCACATAACAGGCAGTCACCCGATGACCATAGATAATGACCCCTCCCCCCCCCCCCCTAAGCTTGACTTTTGTAAAAATAAACGATCTTTTGGTTGCTATCAGCTTAAGTAAACTGTGTTCTTTTCAACTGAGTTAGAAGACATTTTATTTCTCATTCACTTATGTCAGAATTTAACAGCCTTAGATTAATCTTTTCGCTCATAATATTTTTAAGTAAATTTATGCACATCAGATACAGAGCAGCTGGTTAAAAACAATTATTTAGCCAACACTTAAAACCTGCAATAAAATGTGGTTTCATCTGTTTAATTTACATTTCTTTGAAATCTACATGAAATAAGTACAAAATGTTAGTTTTTTAAATGTATCAAAATAATTTATCCACCGTTCAATGTCAACACAGTAAGTTTAGGCACAATATAATACACTAATTAATGTCAATGGATCATACATCGAATGAATGTATTATTTTTTATTTAAATTGATATATGTATCTTTTAGTCGGATTTTGTGTCTTTGAGTTGTCTCCCGTCCCTTGTTAGGAAAAATAAATATGGGAAGTAATTTTTAAATGCCCGTTTAAAATACCCAATCAAAATAATATATATTTATTTTAGAGCACCCAATATTAAAATAATATATATACCATTATTGCCTGAAGATAAGTTAATAAAGATAGTTGGACGTTTTCTATGATGTGTGGATTGTTGTTTAGTTCTTCTAAAATCGATGGGCTCTTGGCATGCATTGTAATGACCAAGTTATCACTTGTTAATTACGGTAAACATATAATTAATACATACAGAATGGTACACACACTGTAGACCTATTTGTTTTTAATTGTGTATAGCATGCCACAGTGTGTAAGATAAAAAACAAGTCCATTTCAAAACATGTTATAATATTGCTTTATTTGCACAAAATAAATCTTCAATTCTCTCTTACTCTACTATACACAACTCCCAGTAATATTCGGTCTCTAGTCTGATTGCAAATGCTTTCTTCACACAAATATCGAACTCCGCTACTGCTCACTAATCCACGATTTTCCCCTGAACGCTCCTATAATCATTTCCTAACGATATTTACATCCAACTCGCAACTGTCGCTTCAGTGGTCAGCTGATCACCTTACGTAAATGGTCAGTTCGTCACTGCATTATATTGGTTCTGCTTGACCAATGTCTAGTTGACCTACGCTACCTATCGCTTATCTATGACCAACATTACACTATTTCGTCATCGCAGTGCCACATACAGTATCTTTCTTGTACATGGATAGCTCAAGTGTGTTGGGTCCATGTTGTGTTTTAGTGTTGTTTAGATCTGCTACAATGAAGGTGTGGGTCGCAGGATCTGGTGCGGGCTGATTAGACTGTGGGTTGTGTGGCCATAAATAATGTGATGGCCATTGGTCTTGATAATGGTCCATCTTCATCTGATATTTCATTTGAGATTGTTGGTGACTTGGCTGTATCTGAAAAGTGTGCGCACATGAATTCATTAAGCAGCGTGGATTGTAATCATAGAGGCTCCTCTTCCATTGGTCTTGTTGTTGATTATACTTGCATACAACATTATTGTGTTGGCTAAATGTCAAAAACTAGTCTTCTGCGATTCGAATGGTGTTATCGTAGTTAAATTTATATATTTATCGGGACAGGTCACTTCAATCAAAGTCAAAAGTGCGAGAAGCGATCTAAAAAAACAGTACACTCTATATCTATCAAATACAATTTAAAACAAAGAAGAAATGCAGTTCTATACAAAAATCAAGCAACTTAAACATTTAAGAAAACAATGATTGCGATTTGAAAACGTGAATAAAAACGGACTTTAAACCCTAAATAAGACGGCCGGATCTAATTATAGACAGTGGTAAGCTAAGTTGGGTGTCACCTTGTGCAATACATCGTAGTGTCTTCCCCCCCCCCCAAGAAAACAAAGTGTATATATATATATATATATATATATATATATATATATATATATATATATATATATATATATATATATATATATATATATATATATATGTATATATATATGTGTGTGTGTGTGTGTGTGTGTGTTTCGGCCTACATAAACATATAATTTAAATATATGCCACATACGGGTACATGTATGTGTATAAGCTTTAATCACTGCAGACTTAGTAGTAAGGATGTTTATCTATAGTCTGTTAATAATACAGTCTTTATAGTTATCACGTTTACGTCATAATGCCACAACCCCCCCCCCCCCACCTTCTTGAAATAATTGTCGATTTGCACTTAAAAGACTATTTAACTTAAATTAATTATTGTTGGATCTAACAAAAAAAAAAAAACGGTTTTCTTCTGTTCATTTTGCAAATTTTGGCTTGGTGTCACCCCCCCCCCCCCCCCAAACCGGTGTCACCCGGTACGGTCCGCACCCCCGCCCAGCACTCGCTACGCATCTGATTATAGTGCAAGGATTGTGTGTGCACGAGTTTCATTTTTTATTTTGTCTTTTAAAATCCATGTCAGGTACACATGTAAACATAGTAACATACACACACACAAAACACTCATGATAGCTCACTTATATACATACATTTCAAATTTCCATGTAGTAATTACTTTATATCTGTGTGGGAAAGTACCTGGGCAAGTTCGTGTGAAAGTGTTTGTGTGTGTTTTTTTGTTTGTTGTGAAGGCTTTAACTGTACACATTACATTCACTGCATAATTGTAATGTACAATCTAGTATTTTATAATAAAACATAACCCTATGTAACCAAATCAAACATCGTTAAACACCTGCAGTAACTGATGATTTATTCCGTATACCCGTGTCAGTGTTCTGATCTACACATACTTTGTGTCATATTGGACGCAATTGTCCATTTGTATTGTAATGTTTAGCTATGTATTTAACTACAACTTTACATTACAGGAGACGATATAAACACAGCCAACACAACATTTCAAACTTGCAACTATCTGCATCAAACAAGCTGTACACACTGATATGTTCGTTTGGTAAGGGTAATGGATTAATTTATTCATGGAGTTTTAAAAGTGTGGATGTATTTGACGTATTAGTGTTTTTGGTAATTAAACACAATTAAAAAAAAAAAAAAGCTAAACACAATTTGTCTTGCACGTTGAATTGGCGTCATAAGCACTCTTTATTCGAAAGGCTAGCATACATTTTATAAAACAAAATGCAAAAACAAAATGGCAGAAATAGGGCATGAGGTTTAAAAATCACATTTATATTTAAAAGCGTTATCTGCAAAACTTTGTTGACAAATAAACATCGATCACTGTGTTTCTGTACAGCCAATCAATGTTTGCCTTACGAAAGTGAAACATACGGTTATATCTTCGTGTAAATAAAAATAAATGTAGCCTTAAAACTAAAAAAAAAAAAAACATGTTCAAAGTTAATCCAGTTTTAGTCTACTTCTTCTTGTTCTTCTTCTTCTTCTTCGTTCTTAATTTTTAGTGTGGGAAGGGATCGAGCCTCATCTGCCAGAGGGTTTGAACTCGAGACTTTTTCGAATTTATCAACCATGCGCTATTGCCGACTCGACCACGCCTCCATCACAATTAAGGATTACGTGTCAACTGGTTATGCGCCATTGAGGCCATTGACTCCGATTTCAGCCTGCTTTTCTTTTTGGATTTGCTTACATAGCCTTTGTCCAAGAACAAACCGCAAGGCAGCAGCATAGTTGTCTCTCCTAGAAGAGTGGCTGTCCCGAGCTAACGAACCTCATCTGCCCGAGGGTTCGAACTGAGACTTTTCGGTTAAGCATCAATGAGCTTTATCGACTCGACCACGCCGACCCAGTGTTAGTCATTAGTAACATATTGTTTCATAAAGTATTATCCTAACATCGACCTCCGACAAACTCTATGCAATGAAATCACAGCACATAAATAGTATTTAAATGTTACCAATCACAATTGTTTTTTTACTAAAACATGTTAATGTGTTTGTGACTAGCTTAATGGATAGAACATAACACAGTTTAAACATTTGTTTTTTTTTTTTTGGTTAGCCGCCTATGTCATGCGTACATTGTTCTATTTATAGATGTATAAGGAAACGAGGTTACTATTGGCTGACTATGTATTGTGGATCTGTTGTTCGCTTTATACATGTCTACAGTAGTGTGTTTACTTCTGGCTTTCCTATGGCTTGTGTGTTGTTCTATTTTATTTTATGTTATTTTCAAATCACTAGTCTAGGCCTAACGTTTACAGTGCAGTAGCTTTACTATTAATCATGTTTTTTTTCTTCAAATATACGTTTGAAAGATTCAGTGAAATAAAGACACATGTATGCTAAAACAATTCCACTATCATTTTTAAATAAACGGTTAAAGGGATGCAACAATAGAAATACCGCGTAATTCGAGAAAGCAGTATTGCCTTCCCCTACTAATTACAAAAAGGCATTACATGAATATTAACACTAAAATATACTCAAAATATAGACATAAATATTAGCTGAAGCTTTGAAATATGTTTACGAAGACTTGTAAAACATAGGAAGAAAAGATAGAATAAACCAAATGATTTCTTTCCATACACCTAATATGTTTGTCATTAAACCTTGTTATATATAGTAAATGTATTTAGACCCACAATCTTATCTTAAAGTTCAGGTCCCGGAGTCGAATCTGTAAGACTTTCATTAGTCCACCCAGCTTAGACGGGTACCTGCCTAAGGTTAGAAAAACTGGGACCATATGTTAGGCCTCCGTACAAAATCAATAACACACATTTCATTTTGATTTTAGTCAAAAGGCCGAGAGGTGAAATGGTGCATACAGTCACTCAACTACTCCGACCATTGTGGTATCTACTATAAATTACAGCTTTAATAGCTTGATGAATGATTAAATCAACATGTCTGCCGTATTGAACTCACACACAACTTTATATTTAGCTACATCTGACCCGTTTCTAGCGAAGCACATAAGTATCTTACACTATTACATATTTTCTATTTCAATTAATTTTAAATGTGTGTATACGATTAGTCGCACTCTAATGTACATATTTATTCGTATATGGTTTATTGTTTTATCTTTTTATTTTTTAGTTTACCAAGGCAGAAAAGTATGTAACAATAATTTTCAATATTATTTAGACAGTTTCCAAGGGAAATAACTAGCTATTTATTTGAAAATCTAATTACATTCAATGAAACGGAAACAATTCAAATATCATGGATAAAATCAAATTAAATGTAGATATTTTATATTTAAAAAAAATACTAAAAATAATATCAATAAATCTTTGAATTGTATTTAAATAATCTATGTATTTAAAAACTACACATTGTAGCGATGTGTATTACACATATAGAACAATTTCAATGAAGCTTAATTGATCACTGCTATATTATCAGAAAATGTCATCGCTTAATGAATTTTATTTTAATTAAACTTTAATAAACCAGGGGTCGGCAACCTTTTGAGACGAAAGAGCCAAAAGTTACAATTTACACAATTTCCCAGTTTTTAAAGAGCCACTAACATTATTTTTCCAATATTCTGGTATTTGATTATAATTAAATAAATACATGTAATTGTTTATTTGAAATAAATACCGTTAAATATGAACTAATATTGATTCATAGAAAAACTTGTTTCGCACACAAAAAGAGTTTTAGCTAGCTCTGCTATGATTAAGGACGATCCCAATCCACTTAAGAAGCCAATAACTTTGTTTTTTCTTTTTAGTCTAGCCAGTTAGCCCTGACTAACTGGCTTAGATATAGGTTTGATAACTGAATCGGTCGCTTCTGTCCTTCGGTTCTCACAGTGCTCATCTTCCACCCTACTTGTTCCCCACAGTCCAGTACCTGGCTCCACCGTAGAATACTAATAACTAAAATACTTCGGTAGAGGGATGCATTCTGAATAAAATAACCTTCCCCATTTAACTATATTCGAAAAAGTCGGCACTTCAGCAGTGGCAAGAGTGGAATGGTCGACGTGGGGCTGGCTACAGCACGGCTGTGGGGTTGGGCCTGGTGCCAAAGCGGCTGTCAGCTGTCCATTTACTTTCTACCTCACCTATTTTCACTGTTCTCTAATGAGTTTTTTTAATCCTATTTAAAGTTGTTTTTGTTTACAGTATAATATTTTTATGAGTTTAGTGAATGAAATAATACCATTATTAATCTTTGTGCATGAACTCGAGAGCCGCAACTTGACATCAAAAGAGCCACATACGGCTCGCGAGCCGCAGGTTGCCGACCCCTGGACTATGCCATTGAAAAAATAAAAACACAGTCGCGATATTTGTACCACATTTAGAAGACATGTGACTGATCGATGTTATTTCACAATTTTAAACTTCTTATGTGAATTTCCTGATTTAGCGAATTATATAAAAACTTCACAACCATGTGAACCTTATTCCAGGGATCGGCATCTTGCGGCTCGCGAGCTGCATGCCGCTATTTTGATGTCAAAATGCGGCTCTCCAGCTCCTTCCACAAATATTAATTGTTATAATATTTTATTTTAATAATTTAAAATAAATATTACACTGTAAAGAAACATAACTTAAAACAGAATAAACACACTCATCAGAGAACAGTGAGAATATGTGCAGTAGAAAGTATACGGACAGCCGTTTGGGCACCAGGCCCAGCCCTTACAGCCGTGCTATTGACAGCCCCGTGGCAACAATTCCATACTTGCCACTGTCAAGTGCCGACTTTTTCGAAATCTTTGAATGGGGAATATTATTTCTTCCAGAATGCATTTCCCTATCCGTCAGTAATCATTATTTCGACCTGAGTGACGTAGTTTTTTTTTTAGTTATTGCTTCAAACGGTCGAGCTGGGTCCTTGACGATGGGGTTCATAGTTCAAGGTTAACATAACTTGAAAGAAAATATTATATTTTGGTTAATGTTACATTTCAATATAGGGTAATACACATTGTAGCCAAGGAAGGAAATTTAATTTTTTTTTTAATTGAGTATTTTTACAATATTTATACAGTTAGTGAATTACTTCCCATTTTCACATCCTATTATTATAAGGGAAACGATTCTCATTAAGTTTATATCCTTAGCTATGTAAATGACTTAAAATAATAAAACATTAAACAAGCTATAAAGTTGATCATGTATAGTAAGTGCGTATTTACAAAAAAGTAAATTGTAGAAAAATTATATCATGTTTAGGTGAATGCGCGCTTTGTTTTTGAGTATTTTTGTATTTGCCTATTAACGAAAACTTTATCGAGTTTGCTTACTCTTTTCAAAGACAAAAGATTCAGTCAATTGTAACACTGTCCTGGGATGTATTTGTAGTTCCAATTAATAATGATTTTTTCATTAAAATTAAATGTTGTATGGAACTTATTCTATTATGCATCGGGTTCAATGGACTCAAGCAAGAATAGTCTCTTAGAGTTAATCGAAAGGACTATCAAATATTATAATACGCCACGTGAAAAATTTCCTTGTACTGCAGCTTTATTATCTGTCTGAACTTTTTGTGTTGAGAGAAAGAACAAAATTATATTGTCTACCTGCTACCTTATGATAACAGAACACAAGTCACAACGGGCAACGACAATATATAAGTAAACATTGAAAGATTAATTTTTGCAACTGTAATATTTACTCGTTAAATAATCGACATTGATAAAAAAATTCATAAAAAAACGTTTTAATAACAAGCTTTTATGTACTAATGCACTAAAAAGTAGAAAATAAATTATACACTACTATTTAAATAAGTATAAAGAAAAGCGTGGGTCACTTAGGAATCTACTGGATATATTTACTAATGTTTAGGAAGACACCCACGCTTTTCTTTATAGTAATTTAAATTGTAGTGTATAATTTATTTTCTACTTTTTAGTGCATTAGTACATAAAAGCTTGTTATTAAAACGTTTTTTTCTATGAATTTTTTTTCAGTACTTTACATGTTTTATTTACAATAGTGTTACATGACTAAAGACCATTGCGCGTCTATCGATCTATAGATCTATACTAGATCTAGACCTAGACGTCTAGATTCTAGAATCTTTGAATCTAGATCTAGATCTAGATCTAAATTCTAGACTAGATCTAGATTCTAGATCTACAATCTAGATCTCTAGAGTACTCCTTCTAGAATCTAGTACTAGATTCTCGATATAAATCTATCTAGTCTAGATAATGTGGATCTAGATTAGATCTAGTCTAGATCTAGAAACTTATAGCTAGATCTCTAGCTTAGGACACTTACAGAACTCACAGTCACAGTGAGTAGTCACTGAGTGTGTCACATTCACAGGCCTAACAAAAATAATGAAACGTGCGTTAAAAACATTCTACAAAACCATTGATAACAATTAATAAGAATAATGTTAGATATTAGTAATCTGGGCATAACAGTCATAAAAAAATAAGCCAATTATAATGAAAAGGGATACAAACGAATTTGAAAGCCTGAATCGAACTGAGAAAATTTCCTTGTTCGCCATTTTGTTTTCTTGGATCACCTTGTCCATATTTATGATGGACAATAAATGTTATGACTTTCATCGTTTTACTCTCCCTGGCCACTTCAGTTCAGTTCCAGGTGGGGTCGAGGGCGGTTTTATAAAATATTTTAATTTATACAATAATTCAAAATCATTTTCAACGGCTTATGTTCAACACAAAAATATGAAAATGAGTGTAATCGATGGTTCCCAAACGGACTTAATTTTTGAAAATGTAGCTATAATTTTATCGCTTTCTATATTTTTAAAAATAATTTTTTAAAAATTTAGTATGATTACATCGACTTTTCCTTTCTATTGTGAAAACAAATCACCTTTTTAAGGACGCTAACAGATTCCACTTCATATTGCTTGTGTGATATAATTAATGTAGGGCCTATATGGCATGGTTTGAGCGACATGATATACATAGTGTAGATCAATTTGCGACATGATAAATAATTGAAGACCAATGTGTCGGATGTTACTGAAATGTAGGCGGATGTGTAAGATGCTATTAAAATGTAGGCCTATATGTCGGTCTTACTGTTTGTCTTATCTATCTGTATTGACATTATCTGTTTGACAACATCTGACCCTCAATAAGTTCACATTTGATATACAACTGTGTGTATGCAGGGATATTTAAAAATGTTTTCGGTTGTTGACTGACTACATCACGTTCTACAATGTAAAATAATGTTTATTGATTGTGTGCACCTGTTGTCAAAAAAAAAAGTTTCTATTTATCGACTAAGTTGGTGCTGCCGAACCTTACCAATAAAATAACCAATACATACTGATTTGTAGTTTTATAAGTTTCAGGTGCTTTGAATACATAATATATGACAATAGGGGATTTATCAAGTTAATCAATAGCAAAAAAACACGTCAAAACATATATTTCACCATATATCTGGACAGCGATAGAAGAGGCATTGAGACTTATTAATGTCATAAATGTTAATATTAATTATTAAAATACATGCAACGTGTGCAGAAAATAATATTGTGTAACGAGTACACATAATTATATTGTTTTAGAACCCCCCGCTTCCTCCCCCCCCCCCCCCTCACACGCACAAGGGGATAAATACTTTACATGCATTTTTGGTTGTAATAGAACAATACTTAAAATTTTAAAAAAAATATATAATTTAGCCAATTCAAAAGAAGCATTAGCGATTGTTTAAACTAAATGATTTGCAAGTCTTGGAAACTAACATAAAATAAGCAAACATTGTTTGTTTTTTAAATGCATCAATTTTTAGCATTAATTTAACTCCTTTGTCATGCGTGGGTTGTTCTATTTATAGATGTGTTTACTTCTGTCCTGCCTATGTCTTGCGTGTTGTTCTTTATTATTTTATTTAATTTTAAAATCTCAAACCTATGCCTGGCGTTTACAGTGCAGTACCTTTAGTATCTAGCATGTTTATTTCGAATTTTTTTTGCTTTTAAAACAAAAAAAGTTTGAAAGAATCAGTGCAAAAAAAAAATTTACTAATGTATGCAGAAACAATGCAACTATCATTTTTTAAATAAACTGTCAAAGGGACGCAATAGCAGAAATACCGCGTAACTAAAGAAATGTATATTTCCTTCCCCTACATATAAAAAAAGGCATTAGATTAAATATTTTAATTAAGATAATATACTAACAATTTATCACGATACCTAATCTTACATCGTTGTTTTAACTATTTGCACATGATAATGCGCATGTACACATACGTATGACTAAATGGTATGTTTTAAAAGTAACGTAATTAAATATTGGTCGTACATAAAATACATAGATCTTAGCTGCAGCTTTTGAATATGTTTACGATGAATTGTAAATCATAGGAAGAAAATATAGAATAAACCAAATGATTGCTATCCATACACTTAACATTTCCGTCAGAAACACATGTTATATATAGTAGATGAATTTAGACCTTTATATTCCAAAATCCCTGATCCGAAAGTTCGGATCCGGAAGTTAAATCTGTATTACACCCAGCTCAGATGGGTACCTGACTAACGTTTGGAAAACTGCGGCCACAGCTAAGACCTCCGTACAGAACCCGTGACATATAGAACACGTTGATCTTAGCCAAATGGCCGATAATTTAAGTGGTGCAATCAATCATTCGACTACTTAGACCAATGTGGTGAATGCTTCATTTAGGATTGTAACAACATATGGTCTTCCATATTGAATCGCATCCAACTTTATATTGAGCTACACCCGACCCGCTCCCAAAGTAGCAGATGCATATTTTACATGGTTAGATATTTTCTATTTTAGTTCATTTTAAATGTGTATACTAGATTAGGCTCACTGCAGTGTACATGTTGTTATTTTAGTTCACAAAAAAATTAATTCCCATTTTGAAAGTATGCAAGGGAAATAATTTGGTGTTTAATTGACAAATTAAGTACATTTAATGCATCTATATATATAATTCTCTTCTGGGAGCCGTTAGAAAACAAGCTGCAAGCGCGCGCCTTGCAGTCCCCTCTTTTTCTCTCTATCGCTACCATCCCCCCCCCCCCCCTCACATGGTCAGGTGAGTTGTAGTTCACGCTAAATGTTCAGTTTGGTGACGGCTATTAGGGGCAAATAATTCAGTTTGTAACTATTTGAAACTTAGTGGAGGTAACTAAGAGGAGGCTGCTTTCACGGGGGGGGGGGGGGGGGGATGGGGGTTTAGTGTTTTAAAGCAAATATTTTCAGTGACAGCATTGGTACTGTCGAATTCACAAATTATGAATTACTGAAAAGTAGAAAAAACAACTAAATAGCGGCGTATGATACACCGCGGGTCGGCTCGTTGGGAATAATTCAAATAAAAGGGACGCAATGTTTTGTTTCTAAAAACATACAATCTTTAACATATTCTATTATTAATTGAAAAATGATAAAAACTTTAATATGTGTCCTTGCTTTCTATATAAAATGGCTATTCCATTATTGTTTAAACACAGTTGCGATATGTGTTACACATTTAGAAGAGATTTGATGAAGTCTGATTGATCGATAAGGCCATTCCCTATTGTTGATGTAGAATTATTTTAAAAACTTCACAACTGATAGAATCCCTATTCGTGTAGCCATCATTGACATTTTTTTCCTGTGAACGGTGCAATAAAACTTTTAACACATCTGTTATAACATTTCTCCGGAAATCCCAGACTGACCCTAATTTAACCCACATTTATAGACCTACTTATATTTTTAACATCCTACTATACAATTTTACCAAAATCCTAGATTGCCAAATTAGAACCATTCACACACAAGTTAATTCATGTTGACCAACAATACAATATCACAGGGAGGAAAATATACATTCACTATCACCTAATCAGAGATATTATTTAGTGTACACATGATAATAACACCCCAGCATGCATACTCATCTTAGAGCAGGAGAAAAATTTCCGCCGAGTAGCGCACACATATCTTTACACAATTCTCAAAGAAAACAATCTGGATAAAGATTATATTTTACAAACTACACACCCACCTACTGATAGATCCTAAAATTAATTAGACAATGCCCCCCCACCACCTCACATCCTTTTACATACTTGCAGTCGCATTATAACTCATCTTATAAAGCATTAGGTACAATACATTCATCAGAGCAATAGACATACCAAACTTATCGAACACAACAATTTTAGTCTACGCAGAAGATACAGCTTTTACTCTCCAAACAAAAACAATCCATATCCTTAATATTCTCCTGTCATTACAATGTCAGTGGCTTCACACGTTGTGTCTGTGTCTTGTTGATCTAGTTAGATTATGTACATTTGGTTTTAGCGTCTCTAAACACCAATTAATGTTATCATTTTTTTTAAATATTTTAATCATTGTGGGTAGGCGCCGGTAAAAAAAATATACTCGTTATAAAACAATTATTTCTTTACAGCTTTTTAAAGATAGGCCTACATCTGCATATGCATTTTCACTATAAAAAGGTGGTGAAAAAATCCTGGTAACTATGACAACGGCGGTCATCTTGAAAAATTAACCCCTTCGTAGGCTTTCCACCATTCATCAAATATTATATTTTAAGCCCAAAAAGTAATGCATTCACAATTATCTTCCATATTTTGGGGTTCTCAGCTTAAATTTTTTTTCTATTGTCCATTGTGCATATCTCCTGCGTTTTTCTTCCTTTGATTTATCAACTTCTGATGGGGTTCAAGTGAAATTCTTGCCTCTACGACCAGGTCTTGAGGTGATTTCTTTGATATAATCCCTAAATGTGAGCTCTCGCTACCATTTGCCTATATTCAAGTTAAGTTTTGCATTGTAGCCAGTATTGAATTCTTGTCACATGTATATATAAATGGCCTTTTGACTTCAAATCTTTATCTTGGCATCACATTATCAATGTATGAAACATGGAGATCAGGTTCAGTGGACCATGTAGTCTTCACAGTTTAGAACTACATGGTATCTGTGAGTTTAAAAAAAAAATCCCCACTGTGGCATGTACAGTTTACTATGATCGATAATTAGAGTTACCAAGCACTCAAAAAAAAGATTTAATTGCCTAAAATATTGTGATCTTCCTTTCAATCAACATCTATTGTCCATTTTTCATAAACACAGTCAATGACTTTTATTTGAAACCTTACTTTCAGAAGCCACTAGTTGAACATAATACCTTGATTCAGTCTGTTTTTTTTTTTTAATATCTCAAGGACGTTTGGTTGTTCATGTTTTGGGCAAGTTTAGTTATATTAATGATAATGAAAAAAACATAACATATTTGATACGAGATTATATTGTGGTTATCTATGTAACAAGTACAGTTATACATTATCATTTGTCCAAAGAAAGTTAGATAAAAACACAGCCACAAACACAATACTTAGAGTTTTTAAACAGCTAGGAGAACGTTGCAGTTGATGCTCTCTAAAATGTATCATGTTCATCTTCACCTTCCTACATCATATACAGATCAGAGCCAACAGATGGGGGAAGTGATCAACAAAGTATTTTACGACCCCCACCTTTCACGTGCTAGTCTCGTAGTTTTTGATGCAAGCAACATGGCTGGGATTTCAAGTATTTTTAAACTTCTATTTTATAAAATCATGAAAGCGAGTTGACCGAGAGGATGTTGTCAATGTACCAGGACTTTAATATGTGCACTTTGAAATTAGTTAGAACATGTAATACAAATGGGAATGTGGGGGGGGGTGTCCAAAATAATTTTAAAAAAATGTTTGGACGTCATATATGGATGACCTTTAAGAGATTTACGTACCTGAAGGCTTTATTAATTTAATCATTAAATACTATGTTTTATGTATACTATTGTTATATTCTATAAAATGTTGCACCTGTATTTTAAATTAATAGGTGTTTAATTACACAATTTCGTATATTTTACTCGGCTTGCTATTTGTGGCAGATTTGCATTGTTTCCCTTGAAAACATTAAATATTGCATTTAACAAGGGGAGGTAATTACTCTTAATAAATAAACATGTTCATTGGCAAAATCAAAACTATAATAAAATGTAAGATCAACCAAAATTATGAGAAAAGCAAGTGCTTACATAAGAACAGTAAATGGCGTTTTTCTTCCTTTGATTTATCAACTTCTGGTGGGGTTGAAGTGAAATTCTTGCCTCTACGACCAGGTCTTGAGGTGATATTTGTTTGATGTAATCCCTAAATGTGAGCTCTCGCTACCATTTGCCTATATTCAAGTTTGGTTTTGCATTGTAGCCAGTATTGAATTCTTGTCACATGTATATATAAATGGCCTTTTGACTTCAAATCTTTATCTTGTCATCACATTATCAATGTATGAAACATGGGGATCAGGTTCAGTGGACCATGTAGTGTTCACAGATTAGAAGTACATGGTATCTGTGAGTTTAAAAAAGAATCCCTGCTGTGGCATGTACAGTTTCTATGATCGATAATTAGAGTTACCAAGCGCTCAAAATAAAAATTATTTAACTGCCGGAAAATATTGTGATCTTCATTTCTATCAAGATCTATTGTCCATTTTCCATAACCACAGTCAATAACTTTTATTTGAAACTGTGTTTTCAGAAGCCAATAGTTGAAAATAATATCTTGATCCAGTCTGTTTTTTTTTTTTAATTATCTCAAGGACGTTTTGTTGCTCATGTTTTGGGCAAGTCTAGTTCTATTGATGATAATGAAAAAACATAACATGTTTTGATACGAGATTATATTTCGGTTATCTGTGTAACAAGTACAGTTATACATTATCATTTGTCCAAAGAAAGTTAGATAAAAACATGGCCACAAACACAATACTTAGAGTTTTTAAACAGCTAGGAGAACGTTGCAGTTGATGCTCTCTAAAATGTATCATGTTCATCTTCACCTTCCTACATCATATACAGATCAGAGCCAACAGATGGGGGAAGTGATCAACAAAGTATTTTACGACCCCCACCTTTCACGTGCTAATCTCGTAGTTTTTGATGCAAACAAAAAGGCTGGGTTTCCAGGTATTTTTAAACTTTTATTTTATAAAATCATGAAAGCGAGTTGACCGAGAGGATGTTGTTAATGAAACAGGACTTTAATATGTGCACTTTGAAATTAGTTAGAAAATGTTATACAAATGGGAATATAAGGGGTCATCCATATATGACGTCCACATGGGTGAGGGGGGGGGGGTCTGAAAAAATAGACTTTTGCGAATTAAGTGGACTTTTGTGGGTAGGTTGTCCAAAATAATTTTTAAAAATGTTTGGACGTCATATATGGATGACCTCTAACGAGATTTACGTACCTAGAGGCGTTTTTATTTAATCATTTCATACATCATATTTTAAAACGTATGTTCCGTGTTTTACGTCTAGGGATAAAAGTTATTGTATAACAGTACTTGTTACATACATTTCCGACGTTAAAAGTCGAGCAGGAGAACAAGTCAAATGTTGCTTAAAAGCATTAGAAAAAAATTCTAACTCTAAACTGTACATGCGGTGGAATGATCATTAATTAGATTTTATTGCATCTCTTTGAAAATGTTAAATACAAATATAAGGCTTTCAATTCTTGAAATTAAAATAAAGTTTTAATAATCAGTCGAAGTAAAACTAAACAATTTGAAGGTTTGTGTATACAATTATTATATTCTATGAAATGTTATATTCTGTTTTTAAATTAAAGGTGCTTAATTACACAATTAGGTATATAATTTACTCGGCTTGCTATTTGTGGCATATTTGCATTGTCTCCCTTGAAAACATAAAATTTTGCATTTAATAGAGGGAGGTAATTACTCTTGGTAAAATCAAAACCATAATAAAATGTAAGATCAACTAAAATTTTGAGAAAAGCGAGTGCTTACATAAGAAAAGTAAATGGCTGTCAGACATTGAGAAAAGAACATGCGACAGTCGTGGGGTTAGAACTGTAGGATCTGTTTCATCATTTTTTTTCTCACAGTCTACTGTTTCCTTCAGAAAATGTTCACAAACTGTGGCTGTTACGGGTGATTTAAATATAAAAAAGTAACAATCCCAATATTAGACATATTGTACCTATGTGGTATAACATATACAGAGAGTCCGACAAAAAAACAACAAAGACAAATGTACAAAACTAAAGGGGAAAAAAGTAAACAAAACTAGAAAAACCTGCCAGGATAGCACAATGAAATAGACCCATTATACCCTAAATTATATTTATATCAACAACAGAACAATTTCCACCAACTACATCAAACAAGTAAACTCTACTTCACTTGCCCCATAGACCGTAAGGTTTGAAAGGGAAACTTTACTTTTACTTTTTACATCAAACAAACAAAAAAAAATCATATTAGATCGTTTAGATTTAAAAACAACCACCAAACGACACTTAAAATTAGAAATAAACATGTAAGTGTGTCTTATTTATGTTAGTCCTATAATTCACACTGACAAATTGAGTGAAATACGACTCGCTCTAAACAAGACATGCGTATATCCAAATTCTGCATGAACACAATGGTCTATTTACGTTAATGTTACATTCAACGTAACGGTAATGATATATACAAAGTATAAACGAAATTACAGTACTAAAAAATTGCCAATCAGTATTTAAAATTTGCTTTCATCCCGTTTTATTAATGATGTTAAGGGAAATAACAGGTAGCTAAATTGCTATACCGAATTGATACTATTAAGAACATTTTTTTTTACAAAAGCCAGTTTTAGTTTTTTAAAAAGTTAATATTTAAATTTCTTTAAAAAAACAAACACACGTTTTTCCACTAGAAACTAGAAAATGAGTTTTAACTTTTATTTTGCATTGTCAAAAAAAAAAAATGAGCTTTAATTATGATTTACGAAGAAAAACATTAAAAAAAAACAACATAAAATAAACGGCTGTTTAATGTAATTTTGAGGGAGGGTTTTGGTAAAATGAGATGTGATATGTATCAACCATGACGGCAACAAAGGCAAAACAGGGTAATATTTAAAAAAAAAAAACGTTAGGACAAACTGCGGCCTCATATAAAACCTCCGTACAGAACCCGTAACAAAATGTACACTGATCTTAGTCAAAATGCTGAGAAGTGAAATGGTGCAATGAATCACTCGACTTCTGCGACCAGTGTAGTGTTTGCTTTAAATGAAAGTTTCAATAACTTAATTAAGGATTGTATTAACATAATGTCTGCCATATTGAACTATCACAAAACTTTATATTGAGCCACTTCTGACCCGCTCCCAACAAAGTTGTTACATATCTTACATAGTTAAATATTTTCTTTTTTAGCTCATTTAAAATGCGTCTAAATGATTAGGTACACTGTATTACAAACAAACAAAATTGTTATTTTGGTTTACCAATACACATACATATTTAAATATTTAACAATAACTGTAATTTAAAGTCCGAAAGTTTGCAAGGGAAGTAATTACCTACATAGTTGATACAGGTTCATTTAATGCATTGGAGACGAATGAAAGGAAACAATCTGTTTTATAGGCCTAAATACATGCTATAACAACTTTGTTCCTTATAATAAATACTATAACTATTGTGTTTGTGTCTTTGCATTATATTAAAATATATTTACCATTGCAGTGTTACATTCGCTTTCTGTTTTATACATTTAAAAGACAAGCGATGAAGTCAGCTTAGTCAATGGTCACCAGGTAATAAGCATCCGCATGTTGTTTTTACATCTTTTACTGTACCTAATCTCTCTCTCTTTTTTTTTTAAACAATAAAGTTCTGGTCATCCATTTACAACTTCAACAAGGACCATGTAATTCTATACCAACACACTCCCTTACCCTCATCCCCACCCATAAACTCACCAATTATAGCCAATCCCCACACATCTAAGACTTGTATAAAACTATCAAACACTTTCATCTACTTAAAATGTACTGTGTACACTACAATCACATGTATAGAGGGATATATTATTTTATTTTTTTTCTATTAAAAGAATACTCGTGTCCGGTACATTAACGGTGCATTAATGTATTATAATAATAATAATACTGGTATATAGTCGTAAGGCTTTTTCGTGTTCCTGATACGTGTTTCTGTTTATCTTACTAGTTGTGTCAGATAATCTCCATACACGACTTCACATTTCAATGTTTCACACTATTACTTAATTAATTTGTAATTAATTATGTCAACCACTCATGCTTTAGATGCGAACTCCACATTTGCATCTATTGTGTAAATAATGTAAGTCGCCAGTAACTTTTATAACGAGTTTAATTTCACATTCAGATTTTAAAGGTTACATGTCCTAAACATGTTAACTCAGTCCGATTTATTCTGCTTTAAATGTGTATAACAATAGCACAACAACCATATAGTGTGATATATTGTTTGTTTTTCTGTTACCTATATCGACCTTATATATAGTAGTGAATTTGCACAAATCAGACCCCACCTCCCCCACCCCAACACGACATACACACTTGCAATTTAAGCCAGAACAAAATTGTTATATTTTTGTAAAACTTAAATTGTATTTAAACTTTAGAGACCGTGTTTGAAGAATATCGATTTATTGTAAATAGTGTTTAACAATTATTACCCTTTATATTATCACTTTCAATAGGACAGACAACTTACATCTTATTCTAATGAAAAGCAAAACAAACCATTTACAACTATAATTTAGTGATATAAATATGTTGTTTTAATCTATTCCTAAAACATTTTAGTTATTTTTAAAACAATTAATGAAAAGTGTGGCTGTATTTTTGTTATTACTAAAATAATATAATTACAAAAAATAGAAGCAGTAAAAGTTTGTTATCTTGTTTTAAGACATTTGATTTTCGTGTAATGTATAGTCAATTTTTTCATATGATCGAAATCAAATTTTCCTGATGTCATACAGTCAACAATTATATACTAAAATTACTAGCAGCGTGTGAGTGTTTGTCGTTAATTAACTACACTATAATGTCTCGATGAGGTGTGTTGTGCCAATATCACTGTAACAACATCGCATTTTTGTTGATATGAAAATAAGGTCGTCGTAGTGGATTATTTCATTCAGGAACACAATGAACAGTGCCTTTTCACCTTAATCTTTATTTACATAGATCCATACGAAATAATGACGATACTCAACAGTAGAAAAAATGAATACTACAACCCCCCCCCCCCCCCTCCGCGATATAAACCTCCTGGACAAACCCCCCCCCCCCCTATTGAGGTTTATATAACCAAAAACCATAGATGACGAGAACAAAAATTAATAATTAAAAACAAAACAAATATTAGAAAAACCAGTGTTTTATTATTACTTAAAACATACTCTGTAGTGGCCAAGCTTCAAATGAGTTGTTTGATTTTGGCATATGGTCTTCTGCACGTGTGTGCATGTTGTACATTTCAAGTGGAAACATTGGTTGTCTCCGACCTCGACGTTGTGGTTTGCCAACATAGTAGTCCTCGAAACAGTCTGCAATCTACATTGCTTCTAGGGGAACATTTTCGAAAATATATTAAAGGCAGAACTAATGTGTTCATGGCCACAAAAGCCAACACAGGTAGCATTCTGAGCTTTAGAGTAAATTCGCTATAAATTTGGGAACGTTGTTGAAGAACAAAAACCTGCATTTTTCTGTATATGTTTTAGCTAAGATGGAGAAAACATCATTTTATCTCACAGTCTCACAATTATATGTTCATTTGGTTAGGGCCTTAGGGTAATGGATTAATTTATTACGGAGTACAATACACAAGATTACGCATTGTTCATGGAGTTTTAAAAGTGTGGATGTATTTAACGCATTAGTGTTTTTGGTAATTAAACACAATTTTAAAAAAATTAACGCAATTTGTTTTGCACGTTGAGTTGGCGTCATAAACACTCTTTATTCGATAGGCTAGCATACATGCTATAAAACAAAATGCCAAAAAAATGGCAGAAATAGTGCATGAGGTTTAACATCACATGTATATTTAAAAACTTTATCCGCAAACAAATAAATATCGCTCACTGTGTTTCTGTACAGCCAATCAACGTTTGCCTTACGAAAATGAAACATAGGGTTATAACTTTGCGTAAATAAAAAGAAATGTAGCCTTAATGTGTTTATGACTAGCTTAATGGATATAACATACAATAGTTTAAACATGTGTTTTTTGGTTAGCCGTGTACAGTGTTCTATGTATAGATGTCTAAATAAACTTTACTATTGACTGACTATGTATTGTGTGTCTGTTGTTCGCTTTATACAAGTCTACAGCAGTGGCGTAGCGAGGTCGGGTGTCACCCGGTGCGGCACTTAATGGTGTCACCCCTCCCAGAGGCATAGAGACCCTTCCCAGGGACAAACTTTCAAATTTTCGATTTGCACCCCCCCTCAAACTTTCGATTTGCACCCCCCCCTCGAGTTTTTGATTTGCACCCCCCCCCCTCAAACTTTCGATTTGCTCCCCCCCCCTCGAGTTTTTCTCTATATATTTTGCTATTTTTTGCCTTGGTGTCACCCCCCTAAATGTTTGTCACCCGGTGCGGTCCGCACCCCCCGCCCCCCCTCGCTACGCCCCTGGTCTACAGTAATGTGTTTACTTCTGGCTTTCTATGTCTTGTGTGTTTTTCTATTTTATTTTTTATGTTATTTTCAAATCACTAGACTAGGTGTGAGGGTATCAGAATCTCAAAGAATGTACAACCAACACGATTGAGGCTAGGTATCACAGTATCCTTTATTTATCTTCAAACGCGCCACCTAGTCCCACATCAACCTGTTTGCTTTCACTCCAACTTTCAATTGTCCTCCGCATTCATTCCTACACAACCCCTTTCTCTAGCTTACAACACAGCCACTGTCACCCTACCAGTCGCTTCCCTTGTACCCTCGTTCACTCCGTACAACAACATACACGTCAACACACCCGGCCTCGCGTCTCACTACATGATACATACACACACGCAGTGATCCGTTGCACGTATTCACCTTTCATACACATTACATCCCCACACTAGGCCTAAAGTTTACAGTTTTCTTTCTTCAAATATACGTTTGAAAGATTCAGTGAAATAAACACACATGTATGCTAAAACAATTTCACTTTCATTTTTAAATAAACGGTTAAAGGGATGCAACAATAGAAATACCGCGTAATTCGAGAAAGGATTGTTTTTTTCCCCTACTAATTACAAAATAGGCATTATATTAAATATTAAAACTAAGATAAATTCAAAATATAAATCACAATAGTTCATCTAAAATTACTGTTACAACTATTTTCACATGATAATGCACCTGTACACTACGTATGACTAAATTATATGGCTTAAAAAGTAACATAATTAAATATTAGTAGTACAGAGAGAGAAATAAATCTTAGCTGAAGCTTTGAAATATGTTTACGAAGACTTGTAAATCATAGGAAGAAAAGATAGAATAAACCAAAATGATTGCTTTCCATACACCTAACATGTCCGTAAGTAACACATGCTATATATATATATATATATATATATATATATATATATATATATATATATATATATATATATATATATATATGTAACTAGGGTGGGCCTAGTTACTAGTCACTATTGTTAAGAACGCAATAGTGCAGGTGTTGGACTGATAAGCCAACTGATAACGATCATAAAGCCACGGCGTAGTTTGGAAGGATACGACAAGCGCTGTCAACTTTGACACGACTTGGCTGACGTAACAGTGCAGATGTTATATTAATCGGACTGATGAGACAACTGCGTAGTAATCGGAAGGCGAGATATTCGGATTGAACATAACTATGATAGAACCGAATACGATTACGAATACGAAGGGGATATATAGGAAGGCGACGGCTGAGATCGCTCTCTCTCTCGATCAGTCAGTCAGTGAGGCAGTATCAAGTTGGTTATTGAACGGGTTAGCCGTATTGTGTTAATAAGGACGATAGACATGTGCATTCAGTTATGTGAAGACTAGTGATGACTGTTGGGGGTCAGTTGATTCAGACTATTATTGTGAAGCATTCCTTTTGATTCATTATATTATTGTGAAGCATTTCTTTGATTCATGTAATAAAAGGATCAATAGCGAACCTGCATCTTCGAGTATCTATACTGTGGTCGATGTTGTGTAGAATGAGTGGTTAGACTCCGTAACATTTGGCGTTGTCGAGCAGAAGATTCAATTAGACTCGTTAACATTTGGCACTACAGGCAAATAGTCTCGTTACATTTGGCGCTGCGGACAGGATGAATTCAACGAGACTTGCCGCTTTAGGCACCCATAGTCAACCTAGTTCATAACTGTGTCTCGTGTGTGTGTGAATTCGGACATTCAGGAACAGTGAAAATTGAGGAACGAGGAAAATTTTTCATACACACACGGTAAGAAAGGTATTTTCTTTTTTTACTCAAGGAATAAATATTATCATGTCTACACTGGACGAGAAGCAGACCCATATTGTGGTCCTGCCCAGTGAGTCCCACATCAACAAATTTTACGGGGACGGTGATCCAACTTTAACCAACAGGTTCAGTGAAGAGGTCAAAGCGGCCTGGGCCTCGAGATACATGTCACCAGAGGAAAGATTAAGACTGCTGATGGGCAGTATAGGAGAGACGGTTAGGGCAGAGGTCAAATGCCACGATAAAACCATCCAAGCAGATCCAGATAAGGTGCTGGATCTAATTATGGAGACCTTTGGGGAGAGACGGTCGGGATCGCAACTGCTATCGGGGTTCGTAGGCTTGAAGCAGAGAATGGCGGAGAGTGTGATGGAGTATTCACACCGAATGAACAGGGCCTTTGATTCGGTAAAGGGCAGAACACCTGACATTGATGTACGCCTACTGAGGGACCATTTCATCGAGGGGCTAGCAACCCCGATCTTAAGGAGAGAGTTGAAAGAGGAGGTCCACAAAGACCCGCAGTTGACCTTCCTTCAGGTCAGGAACTCAGCGATCCGCAGGTCCGAGGATGAGGACCAATCGAACTGTTCGGTAGACAAAGTCTCTGTGCCGGAACAGAAACAATCCCCACCCACAGGGACCGGCACGATGGAAACCATGATGGCTCAACTGTTGGCCCACCTGGATAAGGTTGACTAACGATTGGAGAGGTTAGAAAGCAGGTCAACAGCTGAGAGTCAGGGCAAAAACGGGACAAAACAGGGACGGGTTGGACAGCCGCGACCCGCCGGTCCATCGCTCCGGTGGACGGCTGACGGTCGACCAATTTGCTTGTCCTGTTCACAACCCGGACATATGGCACGGTACTGTCAGGGAAACGGTCGTCCTCTGTAAGGCAGGGTCAGGCTACAGAGGGGCGAGGTTATGGCCCGAGAAACAAAATGATGGGAGTCTGTCCCGAAATGATGATTACGATCGGGGACATCGCGGTGAAGGCAATTGTGGATACAGGCTCCCAGGTGACGACAATTACGGAAAATGTTTACACCAAATGGATGAAAGGAAAAGACCATAGGTTGAGGTCTGACACATGCATGCGCCTAACGGCAGCTAATGGACTAACCATTCCATACTGTGGTTATTTTCTGGCGGATGTCGTGGTGGCAGGACATAGGTTGAAGCAGGTTGGGGTGTTCGTTACGAAACACAACCTAGAGACAAATGTGTCAAATATACCTTGCCTGTTGGGCATGAATATTCTTGGCCAGTTGCCAGAATTTCTTACAAATATTGTCGGATCGACCACACCAGGTCGGGGATCCAAGTTGGCCAGGTTTGCCAAGTCCAGAGGAAGGATATCAGTCCCGGCAAACACGGTCAAGGCAATCACATTACAAATTGGTGACAGAAGCGTGAATGGTGATGTGATGATAGAACCATGTGGCGCCGCACTGAGGGCAGGCGTCGTGTTACTGCGGACATACACATCAGCGGAGAAGGGACTAGTTCAAGGATTAGTGGCAAATGTTTTGGATGAGGAAATTTTTATACCGCCTAACACTCTGGTAGGAGTACCACAGAACGTCGAGGTACAAAGGTCGGCACAGTGCATCGAACTGAGCAATACCAGCAGTAATGAAGTAACAATTAGGTCGGTCAATGTGACGGCCGAGGTGAAGAAAGAGGATGGCCGATCATATACATTCCCGGAAACTGAGGACCCAAAACTAAAGGGTTCCCAGAAAGAAGCGCAACGGAAAAAAGCGCAACGGAAAAAAGCGCAAAACAAAAAGCGCAACGGAATTAAGCGCACACGGAAAGAAGCGCAAAGAGAAAAAAGCGCACACGGAAAAAAGCGCAAAGAGAAAAAAGCGCAAAGAGAAAAAAGCGCAAAAAGAAAAAAGCGCACACAGAAAAAAGCGCAAACAGAAAAAAAGCGCACACGGAAAAAAGCGCAAAGAGAAAAAAGCACACACGGAAAAAAGCGCAAAGAGAAAAAAGCGCAACGAGAAAAAAGCGCAAAAAGAAAAAAGCGCACACAGAAAAAAGCGCAAACAGAAAAAAGCGCAAACGGAAAAAAGCGCAAACGGAAAAAAGCGCAAACAGAAAAAAGCGCAAACGGAAAAAAGCGCAAACAGAAAAAAGCGCACACAGAAAAAAGCGCAAACAGAAAAAAGCGCACACGGAAAAAAGCGCAAAGAGAAAAAAGCGCACACGGAAAAAAGCGCAAACGGAAAAAAGCGCAAACAGAAAAAACAACGAAAAATGTGCAAAAGAGAAATTTAGCACAAATACCTATATCGACTAGATGACACATTTATACATGACTGTTAGGGCTGCTGTAAGAGTGTCGTGTTTGATCACGTGATCTACTACCATTTAAAGCGTACCACTACCATGTGCATTCCCCTCACCACGATACAGGCGATAATTGCTTTACACAATGCCTATTATTTTCTTGGTCAATAATTATTCAACTACTATTCTCGTATAAATAAACATAAAACTATCCTTGATATCGACATTACACGAAGTATCTCACACATTCTCCCTAGTCCGAACTACCTAGCTTGCATACCATAACTACCAGTTCCTATGGCAAAACTTCACTTTCTTTCATCCGCGTCATCTAACATGCATTCGTCATATTTCTCGCAACAACATTCATTCGCACCAAAACACACATCATAACAACGATTTATTTACCATTATTTCATTATGACGCACCTACCTACCAACCTACCTATATATATATATATATATATATATATATATATATATATATATATATATATATATATATATATATATATATATATATATATATATATATATATATATATATATATGGGTAGGTGGGTAAGTGGGTGGGTAGGTAGGTTGTTAGGTGGGTATGTGGGTAGATGCATGTTAGATGACGCGGATGAAAGAGAGTGAAGTTTTGCCATAGGAGCGGGTAGTTATGGTATGCAAGCTAGGTAATTCGGACTAGGGAGAATGTGTGAGATACTTCGTGTAATGTCGATATCAAGGATAGTTTTATGTTTATTTATACGAGAATAGTAGTTGAATAATTATTGACCAAGAAAATAATAGGCATTGTGTAAAGCGATTATCGCCTGTATCGTGGTGAGGGGAATGCACATGGTAGTGGTACGCTTTAAATGGTAGTAGATCACGTGATCAAACACGACACTCTTACAGCAGCCCTAACAGTCATGTATAAATGTGTCATCTAGTCGATATAGGTATTTGTGCTAAATTTCTCTTTTGCACATTTTTCGTTGTTTTTTCTGTTTGCGCTTTTTTCCGTTTGCGCTTTTTTCCGTGTGCGCTTTTTTCTCTTTGCGCTTTTTTCCGTGTGCGCTTTTTTCTGTTTGCGCTTTTTTCTGTGTGCGCTTTTTTCTGTTTGCGCTTTTTTCCGTTTGCGCTTTTTTCTGTTTGCGCTTTTTTCCGTTTGCGCTTTTTTCCGTTTGCGCTTTTTTCTGTGTGCGCTTTTTTCTGTTTGCGCTTTTTTCCGTTTGCGCTTTTTTCTGTTTGCGTTTTTTTCCGTTTGCGCTTTTTTCTGTTTGCGCTTTTTTCTGTGTGCGCTTTTTTCTTTTTGCGCTTTTTTCTCTTTGCGCTTTTTTCCGTGTGCGCTTTTTTCTCTTTGAGTTTCTTTCCGTGTGCGCTTATTTCCGTTGCGCTTTTTGTTTTGCGCTTTTTTCCGTTGCGCTTTTTTCCGTTGCGGTTCTTTCCGGCCACCAACTAAAGGAATTGCTTAATAAGTACAGGGATATATTTGCCTCGTACGAGGGTGATTTGGGTTACACGGAAGTAATAAAACACCAGATACCCTTACTACAAGACAAGCCGGTGGCGCAACCTTATCGAAGATTACCACCAAGTCACTACTCGGCGGTGAAAGCACACCAGAACGATCTACTAAAAAAGGGAATTATTACAACCAGCACTAGCCCGTATGCGGCACCGATAGTAGTGGTAAAAAAGAAGTCGGGGGAGATAAGACTGTGTTGTGATTACCGGAAATTGAACAATATCACAAGAAGGGATGCATTCCCCTTGCCTCGTATTGATGAATGTCTTGATGCGTTGGGGGGAGCAAGATTTCTTTCTACCTTGGATTTGGCTAGCGGCTACCACCAAGTGGCCATGCACCCCAACGATCAACATAAGACTGCATTTATTTCTCCACTGGGACTGTACGAGTGGACCCGTATGCCGTTTGGTCTAACTAATGCGCCTGCTACATTCCAGCGAGTAATGCAGAGTGCTATGAGTGACTTTCTATTTCAAATAATGTTGGTGTACTTGGATGATATACTAGTTTACTCAAAAACTTGGGAGGACCATCTAAAAAGATTAGAACAAGTGTTTCTCCGTCTTAGGGAGATAGGAGTAAAGCTGAACCCAGACAAATGCTGCTTCGGTCTGAAATCGGTACATTTTTTGGGTTATGTGATTTCGTCGGATGGCATCGCCACTGACCCAGATAAAATTGCAGCTGTTAAAGAATGGAAACAGCCAACAACTACGGTAGAGGTCAGATCATTCTTGGGCTTTGCTTCATATTATAGAAAATGTGTGCTTGGTTTTGCAAAAATTGCCGCACCATTGCATGACTTGGTAAACAAAATGACAAAGAAACACAGTAAGGAGAAAAAGAAAGGTAAAACACAACTGATAGGTGAATTATGGACTGATGAATGCCTGAACTCGTTTAAGCTCTTGAAAAAGGCTTTGACAGAGACGCCGATATTAGGATACGCGGACTTTGACAAACCATTTCGGCTAGAAATTGACGCCAGCTCTAAAGGTCTGGGAGCTGTGCTATCACAACAACAAAAGCAAGGTTTCAGGGTTATTGCGTATGCCAGTCGAGCTCTGAAGGAATCAGAGAAGAACATGACAAATTACAGCGCCATGAAACTAGAACTTTTGACATTAAAATGGGCTGTGACTGAAAAATTCAGGGACTATCTATTAGGTGCTAAATGTGTGGTATACACTGACAATAACCCCTTGAGTCACCTAAAGACAGCAAAGTTGGGATCCATCGAACAGCGATGGGCAGCAGAATTGGCACTCTTTGACCTAGAGATAAAATATAGCCCGGCGCGGTCCAATGGCAATGCGGACGCCTTATCAAGGAATCCTTACGAGAGACCGGGTGAGGAGGAAGAAACGCTGACAGGAATATGTGAGGTCAGAGCGTCAACAGATATCCCTCACGGGGTGCAAGTGATGCAGAACGGACAGACCGGGGTGGAGCACATATCCACAGAGCCCGGACATATGGACATTAGTGATTTTAATTGACTTAATCACAAAGAGATAAGAGATGCCCAGAGAACGGATAGTGGCTTACAGCCGCTGTTGAAACACGTCCAGGAAGAAGGGAAAGAGAACAATTTGGTCGAGAAACAAAGAAAATACTGAGTCAGTGGGACCGTCTCAGTATAAAGGATGGTGTTCTCATGCGGAGAATTCATGACCAAATTGATGGAACAATACACCAGGTGGTGGTGCCCGGACAATTACGAGAAGAAGTGCTAAGGTTGGCACATGACAGGGCAGGACACCAGGGTCAGGACAGGACGCACAAAATATTACGACGGAGGTGTTACTGGCCCAATATGGAAATGGAGGTCAAACGCCATTGTGAGGCTTGTGTGAGGTGTCAGCATGCGAAAATGCCAGTTGTCAAAATGAGACAGCCATCAGGACACCTACTAGCGACAAAACCACTAGAGATTGTGGCTATGGACTTTACGTCGTTGGAGCAATCATCGGATGGGACGGAACATGTGTTGGTAATGACTGATGTATTCACCAAATGGACTGTGGCGGTGCCCACACGAGATCAGACTGCCAAAACAGTGGCAAAGGTCTTAATAGAACATTGGTTCATCAAATATGGCATACCAAGACAATTACACTCTGACCAAGGAAGGGCCTTCGAGTCAGAAGTAATTAACCAACTGTGCAGCCACTACGGGATCAACAAATCAAGAACAACCACATTTAATCCGAAAGGAAACGGACAGTGCGAGCGGTTCAACCGCAGCATGCATGATTTGCTGCGTACTCTAGAACCTGAACAGAAAAAACGTTGGCCTGATTTTCTCCCAGAGTTGGTATATCTATACAACTGCACCCCCCATGCCACAACCGGCTTTTCGCCACACATGTTACTGTTCGGACGGGAGGCTCGACTCCCTCTTGACTTGTTCCTAGGAAAAAAGGAGAGTATGACTGGCTCATACACCGCACTGGAATATGTGAATGAACATATGAGACGAATTAGAGAAATGTACAGGGTAGTACAGGAAAGACTAGAACATTAAGCACGGCGAAGGGAACCGCCGGTACAGACAAAGGACCCGCCACTCAAACTGAACGACAGGGTATTACTGCGTAGCCACCCATTAGGCAGAAACAAAATCCACGACCTCTGGGGACAGGAGATATGGCAAGTCGTGGAGATGCCTAAAGTAGCAGGTGGCCCCTTTAAGATAAGACCCATCGATCACACCAAACCGGATCGGTGGGCGAATATTGCTCAATTAAAGAAATATTGTCATAGTCAAGAAGAGCAGTTACACACAAGGAAACCCAAGACAATTAGGGAACCGGAAACTATAACGGAAATTCACATACCCATCCCGGAACCATGTCACCATCAACAGAACAACAGCGATACACAAGTGGAGGATAACGGCAACAAAGAGGATCCCGTTCCTCCCAGAAGCAGAGAGACAGTAGACCATCAGATAAGTGGTCCGCGGAGAAGTGTGAGAAACAGAAAGAATACGAAATTTTTCGTCAGCAACCATCAATTCTTTCATGGTCGCGCTGGTATGAGAACAGACTGTTCAAAAAGTCATAAAAGTGAACTGGTGAAGGCACCAAACGAAAAAGGTGGATGTGAATTCTAGAACTGCCTTGTGTCTGAGGAATATGATGTAGACACATTTGATATGTGAAATGGGGATAACTGTCAATCTTTTACGTATGTGACGACATTGACAGTGAATGGAACAGTAAATTTTTTTTACGATGGTGCGATTGACATTTAAGAAGTGCACCTACCAAGCGTTGTTTGTGGTTGAAAACACACAAAAAAAGGCGGCGGTGGATGTAACTAGGGTGGGCCTAGTTACTAGTCACTATTGTTAAGAACGCAATAGTGCAGGTGTTGGACTGATAAGCCAACTGATAACGATCATAAAGCCACGGCGTAGTTTGGAAGGATACGACAAGCGCTGTCAACTTTGACACGACTTGGCTGACGTAACAGTGCAGATGTTATATTAATCGGACTGATGAGACAACTGCGTAGTAATCGGAAGGCGAGATATTCGGATTGAACATAACTATGATAGAACCGAATACGATTACGAATACGAAGGGGATATATAGGAAGGCGACGGCTGAGATCGCTCTCTCTCTCTCGATCAGTCAGTCAGTGAGGCAGTATCAAGTTGGTTATTGAACGGGTTAGCCGTATTGTGTTAATAAGGACGATAGACATGTGCATTCAGTTATGTGAAGACTAGTGAGGACTGTTGGGGGTCAGTTGATTCAGACTATTATTGTGAAGCATTCCTTTTGATTCATTATATTATTGTGAAGCATTTCTTTGATTCATGTAATAAAAGGATCAATAGCGAACCTGCATCTTCGAGTATCTATACTGTGGTCGATGTTGTGTAGAATGAGTGGTTAGACTCCGTAACATTTGGCGTTGTCGAGCAGAAGATTCAATTAGACTCGTTAACATTTGGCACTACAGGCAAATAGTCTCGTTACATATACATATATATATGTATAGTAAATGCATTTAGACTTTTATATCCCACTCTCTCATCTTAAAGTTCAGGTCCCTGAGTCGAATCTGTAAAACGTCCATTAGTCCACCCATCTCAGACGGGTACCTGCCTAAGGTTAGAAAAAACTTGGGCCATAGGTAAGACCTCCGTAAAGAACCAATAACAAACATTTCATTTTGATTTTAGTCAAAAGGCCGAGAAGTGAAATGGTGCATACAGTCACTCGACTACTCCGACCATTGTGGTATCTAATATAAATTACACCTTCAATAACTTGATGAATGATTAAATCAACATAATGTCCGCCATATTGAACTCACAAACATTTTTATATTTAGCTACATCTGACCCGCTTCTAGCGTAACACATACGTATCTTACACGATTACATATTTTCTATTTTAATTAATTTTAAATGTGTGTATACGATTATTCGCACTGTATTGTACATATTTATTGGTATATGGTTTATTGTTTTATTTATTTATTTAGTTTACCAAGGCAGATAAGTATGTAACAATAATTTTCAATATTATTTAGTCAGTTTCCAAGGGAAATAACTCTCTATTTATTTAAAAAACTAAGTACATTCAATGAAACGGAAACAATTCAAATATCATAGATAAAACTGAAAAAAATTATACGTAGATATTTTATTTTCAAAAAACTAGTAACATTAATATCAATATATCTTTAAATTTGGTTTGAATAATATATGTATTTAAAAAACGACACCCTGTAGCGTTGTGCATTACACACATAGAACAATTACAATGAAGTTAAATTATTAATTGTTCCATATGCTTTACAATCGCTAAATGATTTTTTTTTTAAATCAAGCTTTTAAAAACGATATTACCCCGATAATACGCGCGACCCTAGAAGACAGAGGTTTCAGCGCATCAGATTTTAACAAAGCGTACATCACTCTAATCCCCAAACCTGACACAGACAGAACAAAAGTCCAGAACAATAGGCACATATCCCTACTGAACAGTGACTACAAAATCTTGACCAAAGCACTAGTAAGGAAAATAGAACCTTTCATAGACAGGATAATTCACAGAGACCAACAATACAGTATACCAGGCAGGAACATACAAAATCACAAACATCTTATAAGAGACATAGTATGTTACGCTACACAAAAGAACACTCAACTGGCAATCCTTAGCATAGACCAACAAAAAGCCTTTGATAGAGTAGATCACACATGGTTAATGAAAACAATAGATTCATACAATCTAGGACCCTATTTTAAATCATTGAACAACATCATTTACACAGAAGCTCAAAGCCACCTTTTGATCAACAATGCAGTCACCAAAGCTATACAAATAAAAAAGTCAGTTAGACAAGGCTGTCCGCTATCCCCATATATATATATATATATATATATATATATATATATATATATATATATATATATATATATATATATATATATATATATATATATATATATATATATTCAATAACTTGATCAATGTTTGTATCAACATAATGACTGTATATTGAACACACGCACAACTTTAAATTGAGCTACATTTGGCCATCTCTTTTGTATCACACATGGTAATATAATTTCTTCATTAGTTAATGTTAAATGTACCCATATGATTCGATACAATGTCGCATATTTTTAAAAAAACATGTTTTTTACTTTCTCGTATATACGTAGTATAGAGAAAGTATTGTAATCGTGCAAAAAAAAATCGAGATTTTTACAAATCTCGACGTTTTACACCTCACTGATACGGAAAAACATAATTTTGCAATCTTGTCCGTATGTCTGTGTGTGTGTGTGTCTGTGTGTCTGTGTGTATGTGTGTCTGTGTGTCTGTGTGTCCGTGTGTAAACACGATAACTTGAGTACCGTTACAGCTAGGCTAGTGAAATTTCATATATAAGTATTTTATCAAAATCGTAGATCCGTATCAACTTTTGATCGAATTCCGATAACCGAAAGTGGTACTTTTTCTACTTTGAATTTTTCAAAAGCCTATAACTTGAGTACTATTTCAGATAGATAAATGAAATTTGATATGTAAGTAAAAGAGCTAATTCTCTACCTTCTCTCAAATTTTGAGTAATTTCCGTTGACCGGAAGTACTTACTTACGCTATTTCCGATTTCTCAAAAAACGCATGTAAATTTATAAAGTACTATTAATATTGCGCACTTTTATGCGCTTTTTTATTTAGCGTTCACTTGGTGTGCATTTCTTTTTTCTACGAGATTATATTCTATTTTAAGAAATGTGAGTATTTAAAATGGATTAAAAATCATGTCTAGAAGTCTATATCCCGAGTTGCCATCCCCTGTAGTGTTATATTAGAATATTCGAGAAAGTTTAGGGGGGATCACTCCCGGTTTATTTATTTTCCAAGGCTGAAAAGTATTAATCAATATTTTTTTTTCTATTTGGTTATTATATAAGGGAAGTAATTACCTATTGAATAAACCTTTTTGATGAATCAATTTTAAACAAAAGAACAATAAATCAAAACTATTTGTGAAATTGGACAGAAAAACATAACTAAAGTGTCTCAAATATGATGTAAAAAATCATAGATGTGCGTTTGTTCTATGTTTGAAATATTACTGTTATTGCAAACATAAATGTAACAGCATTGTATTTTACTCATTTGAAAGACAAGCGAATATATCGTTCAATCAACGTTCCTTACCCTGCGCGAAGTTTTGTACTATTATCATTATTCACTTCAATTCTTTTTATTTTTTTTTGCAAGATTTCAGCCACCATGAAAGACAGTGGTGCTCAGGTTACATCATTATGATGACCAGCAAAAGATCAACAGGTTTGCACGAACCAATGCACGTCTTATGGATTTTAAAGAAGAGTTAGCAGCCAAAGAGAACGAGCTAGATAATTTAAAAGATGATGAGGAAGAGTTCATGCTGGCTGAGGGGGATGCTGAGGTTATTCCATATCAGATTGGGGAAGTTTTGGTAGAAATGAATGTTGAAGATGCTCAGTCTGCCCTAGAAAAAGCCAAGGAACTGTGCTTAGTAGAGATCGCGGCTCTGAAACAGAAGGCTGAAAACCAAAAGGAAACACTGAATGACCTAAAGACAGCACTTTATGCTAAATTTGGCACAAACATCAACCTAGACCTAGATGATGAGAGTTAAATTAGTATTAAAAATATTTAATTTATTATAATGTTATCATCATTTTGTAAACAAACTTTTATAAAATTATCATTAAAACTGAATGTGTGCACAGTTGTGTTATGTGGACGTTTTTAAAAATAGTGTTTAAGCTTACATATTTTATCATTACCGATTTAAATTGTAATTATTATTACAAAAAAGCATCATAGTCATGTGCTAGATTAAGTAATTGATTTTACTAATAAAATGCCATAGGCTACTTATCTCTTAAATAGTTTGGTACCTACGATAAATAATGCCGCTTTCATGTTTAATATTTAGTTATAAAATAGTGAATTTATTCAGGATTTGAAATTTTATTTACTTGACTTGTTAAAGTATGCCAACAGGGCACAACAAAAGCATGTAGGTTTAGTTTTTGTTGTATGAACCTCCAAAGTTCAATTTTCTGTTAGCCAATATAAATATTTATGTCTGCCAATTCTTTTATTATGGCAGTTTCGACACACTCACTTCAGCTCTTGAGAAGGAATGTTGCTTTTGAGTAAAATGCTATCTACAAATTATTTTTAAAATCCTCATTCTAATTTAAATTTAAGTTAATATTTGCTAAAAAAATTATTTTTAGTTACTTTTGATCAATAAAACAAGATTCCTGCTGATTGAAAAAAAAAGGAAAAAAAAAATGGCGCATGGATGATTCTTACCTAAATTTGAACACATCAAATTGTAGGCCTATGTGTAGGTATACACAATGACTAATACTTATTATACTAGAAAAGTCTACGGTACTTTCGTTTTGTTTCTATGTGAAACTGGTCATTGCATAGCGCCTAATGGAAATCGAATCGGGAGTTCCGATAAGTGAGTGCAGATGGCAGCTAACTGTACATACTCATAGTATGCCTAAACGGTAGATTTTCCAATGTAATACATAAATCATGTCTGATCATGTTATGCCGGGCCAGAAAAAAATAGAATAAACCAAATATTACTTTCCATACACATAACATTTCCGTTACAAATGTTATATACAGTAGATGTATTCAGACCTTTATATCCCACAATCGCTGAATCAAAATTCGGATCCCGAAGTCAAATCTGTAGGACATTCTAAAGACCTCCGTACAGAACCAATAACAAACACTACATGTTGATCTCAGTCATAGGCCGAGAAGTAAAATGGTGCATTCAGTCACTCGACTACTCCGACCATTGTTTTATCTGCTTTAAATTAGTTTCAATACATTGATGAAGGATTGCATCAACGTAATGTCTGCCATATTGAACTCACACACACCTTTATATTTAGCTACATCTGACCCGCTTCTAACGCAACGCCTACGTATCGTAGGGTCGGCGTGGTCGAGTCGGTAAAGCTCATGGTTGCTAAACCGAAAAGTCTCGATTTCGAACCCTCGGGCAGATGAGGCTCGTTAGCTGGGGACAGCCACTCTTCTAGGAGAGACAACTCCAAAATCAAACAACTGCTGCCTTGTAGCTTGTTCTTGGTTGGACAAAGGCTATGGAAGCAAATCCAAAAAGAAAAGCAGGCTGAAATCGGAGTCAATGGCCTCAATGGCGCATAACCAGTTGACACGTAACGCTTAATTGTGTTGGAGGCATGGTCGAGTCGGCAAAAAGCTCATGGTTGATAAATTCGAAAAAAAAGTCTCGAGTTCAAACCTACTGGCAGATAAATCTCGATCCCCTTCAACACTAATAATTAAGAACGAAGAAGAAGAAGAAGAAGAAGTATGTTCCATGATTACATATGTTCTATTTTAGTTTATTGTAGATGTGTCTATCGAGTAGTTGCATTGTAGTGTGCATATTGTTTTTTTTTAGTTTACCAAGGCAGACAAGCAAGCCCTATGCATTAATATTAATAGCCTTCAATCTTGTTCAGAAAGTTTGCAAAGGAAGCAATATAAATATATTTTCAATTGGCAAACATTCGAAATTATTAAAACAAAAATGACATAAGCTTTTTGAATATATATATATATATATATATATATATATATATATATATATATATATATATATATATATATATATATATATATATATATATTCACGTTACTAAAATATGTTGTAACTCAAAAGTATTAAAAACTGAAGATATGTTGTTTTTTTTTTTTTTTTGTTTTTTTTTAATTTAAAATTTATATATAACTGAAATAAAAACATTCATGAAGTGTGTTACACGTTTAGAAGAGCTCTGCTAAAGTCGGAAACAAAATTTCCCTCGTCCTTTTGGCACAGTTTGTGTAAATTTCCCATATTCCACAATGATCAAGGGGGAGTATAATTAATATATACGTATATACACATTACATTTTTTAATTGCAAACTACATTTTGTTTTCTTAAAATATATCAGTACTTATTTAAAAAAACAAGATTATTTAACTCATATTTTAAACTAAATAAAAACACGTGTATATAGTATCGTCTAATTTGTGTTTGGTGTCGTTACATTGGTAGCAATGTATTGTTAATTAGATATAATTGATAATAATTTATTATATACGTAATGCGTTATGATCTATTTTACTAATATTATTCGGCGTTCAACATAACTGATGATTTAATAATGATACACTTTTTTTTTCCAAAAAATGAACGGGGCAATTAGTCCACTGAGGTCAGATGGGTTACCTGACTCCGTACATAACCCATCTATATATATCTAATTCTCTTCTGAGAGACGCTAGAAAACAAGCTGTAAACGCGCTCCCTACCACCCCCAACCCTACATGGTCTGGTGAGCTGTGGTTCACTCTAAATGCTTACAAACAGATCCGGGTTTAGTGACGACTATTAGGGGCAGATAATTTAGTTTGAAACGATTTTAAACCTAGGGGTGGGGGGGGGGGGGGGGGGAACTAAGTGGAGTTAACTTTAACGTAGGGGAGGAAGGAGGGGGGGGGGGGGTTATTGTCCGTAACGAGTTACTTATAGTGTTTTAAAGAAATATTTTCAGTGGCAGCGTTGGCAGTGTCGAATTCACAAGTTATGAATAACTGAAAAGTAGAAAAAACAACAACTAAATAGCGGCGTATGGTATGCCGCGGGTCGGCTCGTAGTGGATAGTACACTTTGATCTTAGTCAACATGTCGAGAAGAGAATCGGTGCAATAAGTAACTCGACTACTCCGACCACTAATTTAAATGACAGTTTCAATATCTTGATTCATGAGTGTATCAACATAATACCTGCCATATTTAACACATGCACAACTTTAAATTGTGCTACATTAGTAACGCATACGTATCTTACATTGTTTCATAGTTTATATATTAGTTTATGTTAAATGTATCCATATGATTCGATACAATGTCGCCCATATTTGTTTTTTGTTTCATTTTTCCGATGCTGATATTTACCAGTATTTTTTCCTTGTTTGGTTATTGTGCAAGGGAAGTAATTACCTATTAAATAGACCATTCGGTAAACGAATTCTAAAGAAAAAAAAAATAAATCAAAGACGATTATTAATTTTTCTTAAAATTAGACGTTTATTTTTACAATAAAATGGTTCCAATAATATACAAAAAATAGTAGATGCGCGTTTGTCTATTGTTTAAAATTGTATTGTAATTGCAAACATAAACACAACAGCATTAATTTTACTCATTTGAAAGACAAGCGAAGATATCGATTAATCTATGTGTACATGCAACCATTCGTTGTTTGGTGTAATATCCCTATTCGTTTAAAACAAAATACATATTCAGAATAGAAAACTTTCTTCAAATGGGCCATATTTCTCAGAAAGCACACAGGGTCACCCATAAAATCCCAATCTTTAAGTCTGCCAATTAATAAAAAAAATTGTTTATCACCCCAGGCAGTATATACAGCCTAAAGAGCCATATGAGGCTCATTTTAGGAATGTGTGGATGGCTGCTAAAGATGCAGCACAAAGACCAGTCTTTCAGCTGTTTGAGCCAGCCAATATGTTGGCTCTTGTAAAAGACCATAACTACTGTTGTCTACAAATGGAGGAAAACTTTTTGCAGAGCATTGGCCTAAAATAGATGGCAGATACATCTATACATCTTTTAGAAAAGAAAACAAGGGGGCAAAGCGCCAAAAAATTGTGGGTTGATGAGAGACTAAAGAGGATTCAGTCTTCTAACTTAGGACGCATATGTAAGGCAACAGAAAAAGAAATTTAAATAACTTAGCTAAAGTTTTAAAGGATAAACGGGATAATAGTTCGCCTGTTTCAAGTTGTGGTCGAAAATATTAAGCTGTTGCTCTTAAGGAATTTACAATATCTGGAAAAGCTATCCAGTATATATAATTAAATAGTAAATAGTCAGGCCAAGAAATGTTTCTTCTTCTTCTTCTTTTTGTTCTTCTTCTTCTTCTTCTTCGTTCTTAAAGGTTTGTTGTGCTTTGATGTTAACCTAAAAGTTCGTTTCGCCACCTAGCGACAGGGGTGGCCACTCTGCGTAGCAATATTGACCATTAGCTTATAACAGACTGTTAATGAGGCGCAAGCAGGGTCAAATAATTGCAACAAAAAGGTGGGGTGGGGAGGGAAAGCAAGGCGTTATTTTTTACCTAAATTTAAATATATCTCAAATTATATACGTAGGCATACAAAATGACTCATACATACTATAGTAGAAAAGCTGCAAATGTCTAGGGTACTTTTGTTTTGTTTCTATGTGAAACTGGTCATTGCATAGCGCCTAATGGGAATGGGAATTAAAATAAGTAAGCGTAGATGGCAGCTAACTCTATATACGCATATTATGCTTAGATGGTAGATTTTCTAATATATTACATAGATCATGTCAGATCATGTTATGACGTGCAAGTCTATTCTACCTTGGAATGACAAAAAATGAAAGTGACTAAATTGTTAAAAGGTTATTTTAAGTATATAAAAACAAATATGTATCAATTACAGTGTATGCAAACTTGTGGTTACTAAATTAGGGTTTATCCATTTATGACGTACACATTTTTTGGGATTTTTAGTATCCACCACCCAACGTCCACACGTCCACTTTCAACATATATCATTTTAAAAGGAGGTAGCTGTTAAATACCAATTTACTAAAACAAAAGCCTTGCGCCTGTCAGTGGTAGAAACGATAATTTTACCGAATAAAGTATCATTAAAACTTCCATAGCAGGTAGCAGCAACTGTAATGAACACACGTCATAATGAGATCTGACGACTATTTGACAATTTTATGCACGGCGCTTATGGTCTAGAATACATGTATACGTTAAACATAGTATATTATAAATATTGTACATTATAAACATTATTTGTAGACAATGTTTGACAACTCCGTCTTGCTTCTCTCAGCTTTACATAGCATGAACAACAAATCATTTATTGTTACCATATCTCAGTTATAGACCTATAGATATCACATATGTGACCCGCTTCAAACTTGACTTCTACAGCTGGTGTTCATGTATCAACAACATATACCAATTGTAATGATCGTAAGTTTTCTCAGGGGTCTAGAAACAATGTATTTTTATTAGCAAGTAGCTTTATGTAAATATAAAAGTAGTAGTACACAAATCAATACAAAATAGCCATACATATCGCCGAGAGATTTTGGCATGATATGACGAAAAGCAAACAAAAAAAAAATAGCATGGCAGATGGCTTCCAAAACGCATCACAATCATTAACTACTTTTGAAAATGGTGAAGATATATTTAGACCTTGATATCCCCACAAATGCTCACTCACAAGTTTATTCTAAATGAAAGACGTCTCGTAACTACTCAACAGCTTCACCTTGTCAATCCCACCACCCTCACTACCCCACATTCTTAGCATAGAACCCATGTTAGAACGTGTTAGGCATGACAACCGCTTTAAAGGATTGCCAATACCAAACAGTCAGCCAAGAAAATTATAGCATACCTTGACGACACCAATGTGTAACTACGAAGAGATACATAAATGAAGACAAAAATAGAGTCATTTACATGATACGGGATAGGCAGCGGAGGCTAAATAAATGCAGGAAATTCAAAAGTATGTGAAACGGAGACAAACGATAAAGCACGACACCCAAATTATAGTGACAGACAAACTCAAACTGTACGGCTTCACATGGACGAGACTAACGGACACAATTACACAGAAGCTGGACACGTATACATATTGCATTAGAACAATTAGGGCAGCGCTAATTAACAGATAACTATTACCAAAACATATCTTTACAGTAACAGTGAGCACAATAGCAACCCACTTTATAAAACATGCAAATAAACCCATGGGATATTTCATTTTTAAAAACACTATTAGCAACATCAACAACCAAACCCTAATAAAAATAAAACAAAATTAAAGGTCTAGGTCTACATGTCATTAGAACACGCATTAAAACTTTCAGACATGTACACATTGGTATAATTAGACAAGAGCCACACTTTCACCCATTAGCACAATACTACACACGACACATAATTAACACGATATAAAAGCAAATAAGCAACACACCATATTAAAGAGCGATAGACTTTTGCCAGTTTTATACAGTTGATTTGTATTTCTTTTAAAGCTGTTTTAGATCAAAACATTATTCATTTATCCTCTCAACTCGCATATTGCCAAAGAACGACAATTTCGTGTCCAGTCTTGAAACCTTTTTGTTAACAAGTTTTCTTAATTATCCTTCTTTAGATTATCAGGTAAAGGGATACACCAGCGGAAATACCGCGTAGATCAATAAAGTTATATTTGCATCCCCAGTTATAATATAAAACATTATATATCACCACGCTTGGATATTACTCGATCACAATATCTAATCCCACATGTATTTTTTTTTAATGTATGCATTTGATAATTTGCCTGTACACATTATTTTGAATTTTGCTTAGCAAGTAACTTAGGTTAATATTAAATTAGTAGTTCAAAAACGAATACAAAATAGCCTGGAGATTTAAAATATATGTACGAATGATTTGGCGGGATAAGATGAAAATAAAAGATAAAATAACAGATTACTTCCAAAACACATTACATTACAATCAGTAACTACTTTTAAACATGGTGTAGATATATTTAGACCTTTATATCCCACAATTGCTCACTCGAAAGTCATGAGTTCGGATCCCATAGCTAAGACCTCCGTACAGAACCCATAGCATACAGTACGCTTTAATTGTAGTCAAAATGGCGGGAAGAGAATCGGTGCATTCAGTCACTCGACTACTCCGATCATTGAAGTGTCTGCTTTAAATGACAGTTGTAATAACTTGATTAATGATTGTGTCAACATAATACCTGTCATATTCAAATCACACGAAGCTTTATATTGACCTACTTGTGACACATTTTCTTATTAACTAATTTTAGTGTGTTCATATGATTAAATACAATGTCGCTTGTATTTTTATTTTGTGCGAATATTGCAGATAATATTTTTCTAGCTTAGAAATTTTGCAAGGGAAATAATTTGCTTATTAATATACACAATTAGTTTGATAAAGCAAAATCAAACATCAACATGACATACCGTTTTATGTGACAAAACATACCAATAAACTTAATATAATATTTTCAATAATGATAAATATTTAGATGTCTTTTAGTCTAATGTTTAAAAAAATTAATGTAATTACAAAACCTCATACATTATTATTATATTTTACACTTTTGCAAGACAACCGAAGATTTCGTTGAATAAATGTTTGGTTCTTTGCCCGACTCTTTAGGTGAATTTTCCGTATAGATCTCCTATATAATATAAAAAAAAATACCAATTAATTTTACATTACATTTTTATAATGAATTTATACAAATGTCATTGGTCTATCATAATTTTATTTCTATTACCAAGCAGTCTGTACATGGCAATTATTTATTTTTTCTTGGACATGTGTATTGTTAGGCTTCTATGTTAATCGTAGAACCTATAAAATAAATACATTTTATTTTTTTTTCAAAAAAAACAGACTTGTTTTGCGCTTACTATATTTTTATGAATGCCCCATACTAACATAAATCGGTTTATTGGTTGTTTGAAAGACATGTATTAAATATATTATTTCATGTACGTGTCTGATGCACTAATTCATTAGTAATCCTGAGCTGTATCAGTCGTTAAGCCTACACGTGTGTACGAACTCTATTTATCTTTATCTCTCGCTTACAACAGGGTACCAGATATATAAGGGATGGTCTATAAATGACGACATATCTGGATAGAGGAAGGGGTGAAAGGAGGGGATGGGTTTGGTGACGATAGAGAAAAAAGTAAAGACATGTTTTTCCACTAAAAACTGAAAATGAGTTGTAGGGAAACAACAACAAAACTACCACGTATTTCAGTAAAGTGTTTATCGCATCCCCTACTGTTGAAAACGAGGCATTTCACTACATCTGAACACTACCCCTGAGCATTTAGAATATAACGTTAATACTTAATACAGATTATTAGTACATAGTAACACTTATAGAAGTACAAAAAGTATACAGAAAGTATCATACGTCTTGGTTGGAATCTTGAAATGTGTACGAACAATTAGAAATCAAAGGTAGACAAGAGAGAATTAAGGATTGCTTTCGATACATCTAACACTTCAGTCAGTAAAACCATGTCATGTATATTAGATATATTTGAACCTTTGTATCTCACGATTCCCCATCAGAGAGACTTAAGTTCGGATCCCTGGAGTCAATTCTGTAAGACGTGCTTGTACACCCAGCTCAGATGGTTACCTGACTAACGTTAGGAAAAACTGCGGCCACAGCTAAGACCTCCGTACATAACCCCTAACGGAGAAAACACTTAGATCTTAGTCAAAATGCCGAGAAGTCAAATGGTGCAATCAATCGTTTGACTACTCGGGCCAATGTAGTGCTTTAAATGGCAGTTTCAATAACTGAATAAATGATTGTATCAACATAATGTCTGCCATATTAAACTCACACGAAGCTTTATATTAAGCTAGATGTGACACATTTTATTGCAGCTAATTTTTAATGTGTTCATATTTTTTTTTTCTTTCTTGAAAGGAAAATAGTTACCGATTTAATAACCATAATATAATTGGCGAATGAATTGGAAAATAACACAAACAACACAGGCATATACTTTTCTGCATCAAAAGTCACCCATACTTGTAATTAATGTGTATCACTTGTGATACAAATATGTAGATGTGCGTTTGTTAAATGTTTGAAACATTTATGTAATTGCAAACGTACACACAGTAGCGTTATGTTTTACTGATTTAAAAAACAACCGAAGACATCGAATCATAAATGGTACATTTTCCACTTTACCTGTTTAGTATATTTTCTAAAACAAAAATATATTTTATGATAAAAACGTCGTTGGTCTCAAGCTACGTCATTCCCATTACCATCCGCTCTCTACTTTAAAATACATTTTTATTTTGGTAAAGTGTAATATTAGGCTACAATATTAAATATAGACCGTTAATGTGTTAAAATAGATACATATACATGTTCAAACTCAGAGGGGTTTTGCGCATAATGTAGGTTAATAAATGTACCATACTAACTAAAATCATGTATTTATTTACAAATAGTGGTAACCATAATTTCGCTTTGTTGAGAAAGTTAAGCTTAGTTAAGATTTCAATTAGAAAAAAACAAGAACATAAATACTGCTATTCAATGTTTGATGTAATTTTGTGGGGGGGGGGGGGAGGTAAAATGAAGTGTGATATTATTTTGGGTGTGAAATAAAACTAACAACTTCATTTTATTTAAATATAACTTTAAAATTGTTAAAATGTATGTGGTAAACTCAGGTATATTTTTTTTCTCCATAACTTGTTTCAAATTCTTTATTTCGCTAAATTTGAAGTGCAATGTTTTATTGTCTCCCTTCTTATATTTAAAACAAAATAAATGTCAATTTTAATTTGGTAACTAAAAAAGAAAGATTAGGAAACATGAGCCAAAAATGTATTTACACTAAATATTATTTACGGTCAGTATCCAAAATGCAACATTTTATATGGTGATAAAACTATCTGCTTAAGAAAACCGCTTTACATCACCAACATAAACGGCTGTAAAGAATTAATGTTCTCTTTTGATCAATAATTCAAATAAATTTTAGATGACACACACATACGTGTGCCACAATTTTTAGTGGCCTTGATGTTTGCCCTGCTAGATTGGCACTATATAATAGGTCAACTTGTTTAAGACATATATGAAATCAGAAAAACATGTTTTCGAGATCTCAAATTGGATTAACTATTGTGAAGTGCGTCGATTAACTCGTAATGTGATTAATAAGGTGGTTAAACACACTGATAATTACTAATATGTAAACATTGGATAAAAACATTGTAGTTATTCTTAAGAAGCCTTCATTAACGAATTTTTTACATATATATACATTAATATAAATATCACATTTTGTAAAGTTTGTATCACGTCATAAAGAGCTTAATATATGTTATAAACTTTTTACTTTATTATTTAGCATGTGTTTAGTGTACACTGTCTGTTTGTTTGTAGGTGTGATTTGACATAATTGTCTAAACGCTTGCTATTACATATTTAAATTAATTTTTTTTAAATCTTTAAACATTTCAATTCAGCCGAATTTTGTGTGAAAATAATTTCACTCGAAATGAACACACACATGTGAGTATAACAATTCGGAAAATAGTACATTTTATGGGAACATAATACATCTTAAAAACATTATTTTAAGCCTACAATCAAGTTAAAAGTAATGTCACTTTGCATTGCCATTGTATGTTGACCAACACACCAAGTTTCGAAAAAAAAAATTATCTGCTAGATGTCATTGAAATTCTGTTTGCACGTTTCAACCCATGGGTGGTGGGGAAGGGGTCAATCTTTACATCTATTTCATATTGCTACATTATGTCCTGTTGTGAGTTGATCATTTATGAAAACATATTTTTGAGTTTCATAAAACTGACGTTTATGAATACAATATCTAAAATAAAATAAATAAATACATAAATAAAAGACGTGTTTTACTGACTGTATAATGTTACGCGTTTAACCCTATACAAACATAGTACAGTATATTCGGCGACCGATGATTTAAATGAGCACACTTCTTGTAACTAATATGTATCGAATACCAGGTCCCCCCCCCCACACACACACACACATTCCCCAAAACACCTACCCCAGTTCGTGGTCCTATTATTCTCTAACGAACGACTGTATATTTGGATATCGCGGCCTTTAGACGAACCCATTTGTCACTGACGAACAGAGTCCACAATGGGGTCACTGTTAATCTTGTTGTTACCGCACTCAGACTTAAACAAAAATAAAAAAGTCCAGAGTTTTTTTTTTTTTTTAAATTATTTTAGCTCTAAGAACAATTCAACTATGTATGCATTTTGGAAAATAAGAACAATTTCATTCCAGGCTTGACGCCTTTTTTATGTGACATTATAATTTACCAGTCGTGTATTATGTATTTCCATATTAATTTTTCATCTTAGGACAAACAATCAAAGGGAAACAACAGCGGAAATAGAGCTTAACTTATGAAGGCATTATTTACTTTCCCTAATTGTACAATACACCTCACAAGAGATAGAATATCAAGATTGATTTTGATACACCTAACGAAACATAAAGATATATTCATTTAGAACGTTATATATTACAATTGCGTTAGGATCCAGGAGACTAAGGTAGGAAAAATGGCGTAGAAACCCCTTACAAAACACATAACAAATACTACACTTTGATCTTAGTTAAAAGGCCGAGAAGTGAAATGCTGCATTTAATCACTCGACTACTCCGACCATTATGGTGTCTGCTTTAAATGACAGTTTCAGTAACTGATTAAGGATTGTATTAACATAATCTCTGCCTTATTGAAGTCACACACAACTTTAGATTGAGCCACATCTGACCCGCTCCCTATATAGCCATTATATATCTTACATACATATTTTCTATTTAGTTTATGTTTTTTTTTATTTATTTTTTTTTTTAATGTGTCTAAATGTTAGTAACATTTCCAGCATCGAATTACAAAACAAAATAGTGATTATAGTAAGGTAAGTCTACTTTACTGTTAGCCTTAATGAGCCATGTGTTATATTGTATTTTTTTTTTGTTTTGCAATCTTGTTCTGAAAGTTTTATTGTTAGTCTTGTTGAGCAATGTAAGTGTTATATTGTATTTTATTTTTTGTTTTTTTTTATTTATTTATTTATTTATTTTTTTGCTTTCTTTTTCCAATATTGTTTTAGCAGGGGAAGTAAATACGCATTTAATTAACAAAGCAAGTACATAAAATGAATAGGAAAAACATATAATACACACATATGCTATTAGATGTATAATAATAAACAATTTATAACATAAAAAAGGTAATTGAAAATGATTATTGAGTGCCTTTGTTTTATATTTCAATAATCTATGTCAGTGAAATATAGACACCTTCACGAGGTATGTTAGATATTTTAAAGACATGAGATGGAGTCGCTTTAAGCAAGATTGGTTACCCATTCAAGATAAGGAATATTTCCTGCATTTTTGGAATTATTTAAAACTTACTCTCGACATACACACTACCCCCCCCCCCACCCACCCCGGCTCGGCGGTTCCATTTTGGCACCTTCGAATTATTGTTCCGGTTTGATCGGTTTCATGAAAACCTCAACATAACGTATACACAGGGGCGTAGCGAGGGGGGGGGGGGCGGGGGTGCGGACCGCACCGGGTGACACCATTTAGGGGGGTGACACCAAGGCAAAAAATGGCAAAATAAATAGAGAAAAACTTGAGGGGGGGGTGCAAATCGAAAGTTTAAGGGGGGGGGGTGCAAATCGAAAACTTGAAGGGGGGTGCAAATCGAAAGTTTGAAGGGGGGGGGTGCAAATCGAAAACTTGAAAGTTTGTCCCCGGTAAGGGTCGCAACGCCTCTGGGGGGGTGACACCATTGAGTGCCGCACCGGGTGACACCCGACCTCGCTACGCCACTGCGTATACAACATGTATTTGGAAATCCCAGACTAATCCTGAAAATACACACCATAGGACATGTTCGTTCTCGTTTTATCTCACTTAAACAAAATTCAAGTCTCTTAGAAAGGGAGACATAACAGTTTTAGAACGAAATCAAGTGTTTTTAACGGGATTCCCATTGATAACAAACAAAAAACAACAACAAAACAACATGGCGTCTATTTGTCACTAGGTCCCACTTAATGAATTGTAATTAAAGTGGTAATAATTGGTTACGTAGCCTAATGACTACGACATGACCACGTGATGACGAACTCAACAACACTAAAGATCTGGTTCAACAATTCTTGCCGTTGGTGTCTCAAAGCAGTAACAATGTAAGTAACTACGTGACAATGATCCAGGGAGTATATACATTTACTCTAAAATTGTGTGTATGCGTGACGCTAAAGTCAGGTCTAGTATCCAGTCAGTAATACAACATTTTTACATACAACAGCTATTTTAGACCTTTATATCTCACGATTGGTTATCTGAATGTCTTAATTTCGGGTCCCGGAATAGAGAGTGTAGGATGTCCTTAAGTCAACCCGCCTCAGATGGGTTACCTGACTGCGTACATAACCCATAACAGATAAAACACTTTGATCTTAGTCCAAATGTTGAGAAGAGAATCGGTGCATTTGTTGCATTCGGGCAAGTGTCCATACGGGCATTTGTCGCATTCGGGTAGTTGTCGCATTCGGGCAAACGGCATTCGGGCAGGTGTCTTTCGGGGAAACGTATATATATATATATATATATATATATATATATATATATATATATATATATATATATATATATATATATATATATACATATATGAATATGTATATTTAAATTATTAAATTGTATGTTGAATACATGCATACGAGTAACACACCAGTATTCAAATATCCTCTGAGTATACAACACATGTGTAGTCAAACCACATCTTAGAAAAGCACATGTGGTTAAAAAAAAAACTTAAAAGCATCGCTACCTGGAAACCACTTGTAGCCAAAACCACCCTGTTCAAAGCGACTATAATAAGATTATCTACATCTATAAACAACTTATGGTATATAGCCTACATAATTAATTGTTTAATTGCGAACTAATTTTTTTTTCATAAAATATAACACTATTTATTTTTTAAGAAAATATTATACATATTATGTTAAACCAGGGGCGTAGCGAGGGGGGGGGCGGGGGGTGCGGACCGCACCGGGTGACACCATTTAGGGGGGTGACACCAAGGCAAAAAATAGCAAAATATATAGAGAAAAACATGAGGGGGGGGGGGGTGCAAATCGAAAGTTTGAGGGGGGGGGGGGGTGCAAATCGAAAGTTTGAGGGGGGAGGGGTGCAAATCGAAAACTTGAAAGTTTGTCCCCGGGAAGGGTCGCAACGCCTCTGGGGGGGGGTGACACCATTAAGTGCCGCACCGGGTGACACCCGACCTCGCTACGCCACTGTGTTAAACTAAATAAAAAACACGTGTAAAAAGTATCGTTTAATTTATGTTTGATGTTGTCGTTGCATTGGTTGCAATGTGTTATTTATTGTTTTTTATAATAAGTTGTTATATACGTAATTAGTTACGATCTCTTTTACTGCAATTTTTTTCGCGTTCAAAATATCTGAAAATTTAATGTAGATACATTGTTCTAAATGACTGAAATAACCAATAGGCTGACTTGTCTAAGTTTAGGAAAACAAAAAGCGATTTAACAAGTTTGCTGTTGATACTACGTTAAGATCGTGTTGTTGCTGATCACGTCATAGCAGCATAGAATGAGGTATGTCAATATATGGGGGTAAATCTGATGTACCTCTAATTCAATCGTCATGTAAACCCGTAACAAATAGTACACTTTAATCTTTGCCATAATGCCGAGAAGTGAAATGGTGTAATGAAATATTCGACTTCTGCGACCATTGTTGTGTCTGCTTTAAATGACAGTTTCAATAACTTAATTAAGGATTGTATTAACATAATCTCTGCCATATTGCACTATCACAAAACTTTATATTGAGCCACCTCTGACCCGCTCCCAACAAAGCTGTTACATATCTTACATAGTTACATATTTTCTGTTTTAGTTCATTGTAAATGCGTCTAAATACACCGTATTACAAAATACATGCTATTTTGATTTACAAATACTGGGTCCAATACACAAACATATTTAAATATTTAACTATAACTTTAATTCTAATTCCGAAAGTTTGCAAGGGAAGTAATGACCGACATAGTTCATACAGGTTTATTTAATGCAATGGGGACACTAGAAATGAAACAATCTGTTTTATAAGTCAAATACACGCTATAATAATATTTTTTCTTACATCAAATATGATAACCTTTGTATACGTGTCTTTGCGTTATTTAAAAGTATATATATGTCATTGCATTGACACATTCGCTTTCTGTTTTATACATTTAAAATACAAGCGAAGAAGTCGGTTTTAACAATATTCGCTCATCATTTTTATGCCATTCATGTAAATACTGCATCTTTTAGAAAAAAAAAAAACCACCTAAAATTAAAAATTAGATTTTTAATCTTAGCTCTTTTTAATTCGTACTTATATATATAGGCCTATGTAAATATATATATATATATATATATATATATATATATTCAACTATTACTAGAATCTAGATCTGGACTCCAGCAAGACCAGTACCAGCAGTTTAGCAGACTAGATTTTCTGGTACTGGCCAGGTTCAGGCTAAAATGCCGCTAGATAACTGGTTGATGTTGAGTTGAGTTTCAGAATTCAGAATAGTGATGAGAATAGATCTAAAAAAATTCTAAGATCTTCCCTGCTGGCACATTTATTGTCTTGTTATTGCCCTATCTATCCAACAGAACAGCGTAACTATTTAAAAAATAAAATTCCACACTATGCCAGGAACGGAATATGTTGCTCAGGTCATAGATGTTGATATCAAGTGGAAAGTCAGTATGGCAGTTAGCAGTAATGATGTCAGAAGCTTAAATGAACCAATGGTAACAATGATGTTGGTCACCACTGAAGAGAGTGGAAACACAGTCAACAGACCAGTGGAAATGACCTTAACAAAATTCAAGGAATTATTGAGTACAATGAAACAAATACAGAATCAGATGGAATTGGCCAAACTTGTATGACAGCAGCTACATTTAGTCATATTATATATATATATATATATTGGATAATGCCACTTAAATATTATAGAAGAACTATATGAAAAGCATATAATGTTCATAGACACAATACATTGTTTTTATTGGAGTGTATTCCCAACTGCAACATTTAAATTTAAAGAGTTTTAGTGGCGCTTAGAAACCCACTTTGTTTAAAATATTTATAGTAACACAGATATTTCACACTCAGATTTATAAGCTGTTACTGTCAATTATGTTGTGTATTGTTGCTATTTGTTTAATTTGCCTAAGTTAATATGCTTAATTAATAGAAAAATGTTTTGCATTTTGGTCAGTATGTTTTGACGACCAGTAAATATTATCATTTTACTGCAGCAATTCAAGTGTTTAATTAATGATTTACATTTTATTTGTACTAATTTGAGTTTAGCAGCAATAGCTCACAAGTAATGCATACTTATATAAGATCTGAATTTTCAATTGTTACCTCACACTTTTTTTTAAAGAGATAATTGTACTTTTGAATGATAAAACAAAGAAATCTTAAATAATTTACAAAGCTAATAAATGCCATAACTGCATTAGTTGTTGCTGAGTACAGGTAGTTGCTCCAATAAGATTTCCAGACATTTAAATGGGATATTGTATATCTATTAATAGATTCAGTTATACAGACATGTTATTGAAGCTGTTTTTTTGTGTGAAATGAATGTCCAGCTTTATTTAAACTATAGACTTGGAGGACATTTTTCAAAGATTGTTCCTATTATTAGGTTAAAACTTTTACTCAACATTCTGTTTGAAACTTAATAACATTTTCATTTATAATTAGTGTTTAATTTATCTATAAAATCTGTATTCAGATGTTAAGAATGAAGCTGATAATAATGTTGACAAGAAGCTTGCATTCTTTGATATTTTCCTGCGGGCATTAAAAAGAAACAGCAAATTAAGTCATGATATGTTTTTTGTACCACATTTTCTCTTCACTAATCATCACCTAGATCTGCATGTACAAGATGTTAAACTTTCGTTTTGGAAATGTATTATTTAATTTATTAAACAGTTTTGCTACATTAAAAAAAAATGTAGAGTTCGGGTCATCCATTTACAACCATGTAATTATATACCAACACCCTCCTATACCCTGATCACCACCCACATTTATTTTGTATGACAATAAAAAAATTACACGACAAACATTTTACAAACAAACATACATAAGTGGACATTACTTGAGTCCTTATCACTATGGACTATGCAGCTATCACCAAAACCAACAACGGGGTTGCGCCCATTCCTATTCCCTCCAAGCTGAGAGACCCGGAGTGTAGCCACCCGGACTACGGTTCGGGTGGCTTTATGAAATCTTGGGCCCTATCCTGTGCAGCCAGGTCAACAACAACCTTTGATCAACCATATGAAGAATATCCAGACCTTTATCCAGCTGAAACACCTACTATGTAAGTACTCATCACTTCAAGAGGTCAACCAAACCTGCTAGGGCATATAATAAGACAGCTTATCAGCAATCATCAAATTCTTCTACTCAATTAAGGCAGAGCGGACACCTGGTACTTCTCCTCATAGGCTTTCGACGTCATCACAATGCACAACACATGCAGAACACACGGTCCATATACATTGCAGTTCTCACTTCATGAAAACGACAAAATCAACGGGACCCGTAGATGGGTACCCCCTACACTTAACAATGCTACACTCATACAAGCACTACGCCCATATAGCAACAAAGAGTCATCCATAAACACAATCCCACACACTAATAATCGCAGCTTTTCTATCTACACCGATAATCCAACAACTATCCCACACTACATCAAAACAAACTACAAAAACAAATCACTCACTATCCTAGTCGCTATCACCGGGAGAAGACAAGCGTGTCAATTCTGTTCCTCTATCCTTCACTGGACGAATCACTGCCAAGAAGCAAACCTCTTAACCACACAGGATACAGGACTACCAGCACCACATTAACCGAGAGACCAACAACAAAGTTCACTGACGATTATAACAGAGCCACCGCACCGCATTAACCAAGAAACGAACAACCAAGTCCACTGACGATCATAACAGAGCCACCACACCGCATTAACCGAGGGACCAACAACCAAGTTCACTGACGATTATAACAGAGCCACCAGGCGCATCACCCACACCGCAGCAACCAATGGTATCCACACATTTGACGAACCAACTATCAACTCCAAGTACGACAGCAGTGAAGCCACCAACTAAGGAAGCAACAACACATCAAAACACTGCAACCAGAAGCTCAAACACAGATATAGACACCACCTCATCATCAAATAGAAAAAATGAGCTCAGCCCCACGTAACAAGGACAAATAACGAAAGAACAAAAACGCGCAGATGCAGAATACGACCACACGCCATGTAATTTCTGCAACCCTTCGATTCAGATCACCTAGGGAAAAGACGCGGGAAATTATGAGGACACAGTACACACACAATTCAAACAATGCACCATCTGCAAAGATAAAAAAAAATGCATACTGACATATGTTGGCAATACTACAAAGTTCATAACGATGAAACTATTTTTCCAATGCAGCCGTTGTGACGTGTCCCTTCCAAAAGACGGCATTAAGGGGCACGCAGCGAATTACCACCCGAAACCCATACCCATGGCGATGAGTAATGAAAAGGAACACTTAATCGACTTCCACTCAACATATTTTATTATTTTAAACGTTTTGTATAAGATCCATAATAGGGAAAAATAGATATAACAAGCACAGTGTAATTGGTATAAACATGTATAAAATGCAAATGTATACAATTTCATGTAAACCTGCCCTTGCGGCCTACCCTTGCTCGATTGGGAAAGCAGCAAAGAGAAACACTATTAAACAAAAAAAATGTCTCTTTTCATTAAAAAGACAATACATTGTCATATACATGTTTTCATTATATTAAAAAAAATAATTGTTGACTTCGAAGCCGCTTAAGAACGTCTACCGCACATCCCTTAAACAAGTCTAAAAGAAACACTCTACATACAGACCACTTTTGAGATTAAATAAATACATTAGGTATTAATGTAGGTGTCTTTATTATTGAGTATCGATAACGGCATTATTTTCGTGGCATTATATTTATTTACTCTAGAATCAACAAAGTCAATTTTCTTTTCGTGTAGCTTTGAAAGAAACGCTGTGGTGAAGGATAAATAAAAGTCAACGTCAGTCGGACGTGACAACTCACATCACCAGATAGGCCGAACTCGTGAGACGATGGGTGACTGTGACAGACCTACACTACAGGCTTAAAACGGACACGATCTTAGGAACCATGTAGCGACAGTTTAAACTTTAAAGACTGGTCTAAGGGAGACAATAACTAAAATATATACGCTTTACACTAGGTTAGGTCACTGCAGTTGTTTCATAGGTAGCGACACAGAACTCAGTAGACGTAGTTTTAAGTTGTGATTAAAACGTTCAATTAACCAGTCCGTATTGAATACATATTGATCAATATTGAATACATACAATTCGACCAATAATAAAAGTCGTAACAGTTATACTAGCTTAATTGTTAGCCATATTTTATTTAACTTTAAACATGTGTATGGTCTATAACGACAACAGATGTGACAGTGACATAATATTTTAGGGGGACTGTTTAAAAAAAAGTGTTTATATTGATGCAGATTATTCATCGAGTAAATGTTACCTTTCCAAAAATTAAACGGCTAATGTTTACATGTATTGTGCTGTTTCCCATGTTTTTGTTTCTTTCTACACAAAATGTTCAGACACATTATAGGTCTGCTTTTCAAGGAACACGTTTTTTTTTATGTTAAAAAAATAAATGGTGTCGTTGTGCATTATTGGCTACTTATTTGATATAGATATATTGTAATAGGGAAAGTTTACAAGCTATGAATTGACTGATCGTAATAGTGCTTACATAATTTATAGTATGTGAGTAGAAATGTAAAACTAATCTTTGGTTGGTTGAGTGCTGTAGGTTTGATTCATTTCAGTATATTTGGATGAGTTGTTGGTATTTTTTAAAAAAATGTTCTGTGCTTTTGGCAGTTTTGGTTGTGTTTTCTTCTTGTGTAGTCAAACTGTCATATTTTGAATGTATGGTAATTTTAAAAGCAGAACAGGGCAATATTATAAAAAAAATATATTATACCATATATTTTTCACATCTGTGAAATCGATTCGTTAATGAATTGTGTGGTCTGGTCAGTGACGTAACGACCCTTCCGTCGCACGGGGCGACCTTCCAATTTCTTGACTCCCCCACCCCTTCACGTAAGATGTAAATATCGTTATCAACATTCGTCAATTTTAATTTGGTGTTACACAATTAATGTGGAAAACAATTCAATATTTCCGAATAGCCAACTGGCTGTCTATTTTCTTAATTTTGACTGTATGTCATATCAACTCTAGTTGGTGCACCCACATGGGTCGGCGCCCGAAGACATCGCCCAACCTGCCCTCCCCTAGCTACTCAACTAGGTTAGGTCAGCACTATGGCTAAGGGCTATTGCTTTTTAAAAAAAAATGTGTTTCACATACATATTGTTCGTCTAAGAAATATTGCTCGACAAATCCGAACAACGTTCTCCTATGTCAACATTTTTGCAATAAACATTTAACATTTAAGTGTATCTGTTTTATATTAGTCCTATTATCCACACTGATATATAACGTGAAATATGCGTGTATTCAATTCTTGCATGAACACAATGGTCTATTTAGATTAATGTAACTTTTTACGTAACGGTAACATTATATACGCACTATGAACGAAATAATAGTACTTAAATATTCACAATTAGTATTTAAAGTTTGCTTTTTATCCCTTTTCATTAATGATGTTAAGGGAAATAACCGGTTGATAAATTGTTATGTCGAATTGATAATATTAATAACATTTTTACAAAAGCCAGTTTTGGTTTTTTAAAATGTTAATATTTATAGTTCTTCAAAACATACATTCAAAAAAAAAAAAAGATTGGGTACAATTACTTTTACAATCAATGTGTAGGCCTATTAATATCAAAACAGTATTCATTTATTATCATTGAAACTTACTTTTAGAACAGACAGCAACCTTTTTTTTTTTTTTTCAAGCCTAACCCCTTGTTGATGTCAACCAAAATAATGTGATTTCGCCATAAACTACCATCTTTAGTCAATGGGAAATTAATCTGGAAACACCACGAAAATCAAAAAAGTATTATTATCCTCCCCTACTTACTGAACACAGTATAACTATTTTCAAATGACTGCTTATACACCGAATTTCGTTTAACATATGTAGCTTTAATAGTATTATAATTAATATAATGTTAATAAAATATACGATACAAACTAGCCATTCATCTTGGCTGAAGACTTGAAAAATGTGTACGAAGAATTGGAAATGATTGGACTAAAAGTGAGAATAGAACGATTTGCTGCTTTCGATACACCTACCATTGTAGTTAGTAATAACATAACACAACAAAGAATGTAGACATATTTAGACCTTTATATCTAGCCATTGTTCGGATCCCCGATTCGAGTCTGTAGTACGTCCTTATTTCCAACCAGCTCAGATGGGAACCTGATTAACATTAGGAAAAATCTGAAGCTAAAGGTAAGACCTCTGTACATAATCCATAACAGATAGAACACTTTGATCTTATTCAAAATACAGAGAAGAGATTTGGTGCAATCAGTCACTCGACTACTCCGACCACTACTTTAAATGACAGTTTCAATAACTTAAGTAATGATTGTATCAACATAATGCCTGCCATATTGAACACACACACACACACACACAACTTTAAATTGAGCTACATTTGACCAGCTACAAAAGTGACGCCTACGTATCTTATATGGTTACACATTTTCTATTTTAGTTAATTTTAAATGTATCCATTAGATTCGTTACAATGTTTCCCATATTTTTTTAAATGTTTTTTTTTCGGAGCAGAAAATTATTTACCAATATTTTCTTTTCTTCTTTGGATATTGTGCAAGGGAATTAATTACCTATTTAATATACCATTGTATTAAAGAAATAAAATATTTTTTAAAATTCAGTCAAATTAATACATGTTTGAAATATTACATATCAACAATATTTAAGTAATTTTAAAAATTTCTTAAACTATAGATGCTTCATTATTTTATGTTGAATTATTACTGTATTTGCAAAAATGAACACAGAAGCTATGTTTAAAACTATTTTGAAAGACAGGCGAAGATATCGCTTGAACTATGTTTATTCTTTGTTTTCTTTGCTGGCCGTACACATATATACATATGTCAACCTAGCATAGCCGAACATTTATGTATACATATTATGACACCTTAACACATATGGACATTTGTAAACATATATACGCAGCACATTGTTTTTCTACATTCGAATACGCCTTTATTTTTTAAAATGTTTCTTCTTCAAATACAATTGTGTTTATACATTTAAAACATCTAACATATTATTTTCAACAAAAGTCCATATCAAGTTCATATGCTTAAATACAACATCGCCTATATTTTTTATTTTATTTTAGTATTGCAAATAACTTTTTTCTTGCTTAGAAATTTAGCAAGGGAAATAATAACCTATTTAAGAGACACAATAAGTTTGGAAAAACAAAATCAAATCTTCTTCTTCTTCTTCGTTCTTAATTATTAGTGAGCTTTTTTTTTGCCGACTCGACCACGCCTCCAACACAATTAAGCGGCACGTGTCAACTGGTTATGCGCCATTGAGGCCATTGACTCTGATTTCAGCCTGCTTTTCTTTTTGGATTTGCTTCCATAGCCTTTGTCCAACCAAGAACGAACTACGAGGCAGCAGTTGTTTAATTTTGGAGTTGTCTCTCCTAGAAGAGTGGCTGTCCCCAGCTAACGAGCCTCATCTGCCCGAGGGTTCGAACTCGACACTTTTCGGTTTAGCAACCATGAGCTTTACCGACTCGACCACGCCTACCCCAAAATCAAATAAAAATAGCATACCGTTTAATGTGTATAAACATACCAATAAACGTAATACAAGTTATTCAATAATAATAACATACACAGATGTGCGTTTTTCTAATGTTTAAAAAAGTCTATGTAATTGCAAACATGAATACATTATCATTATGTTTTACTCATTTGAAAGACAATCGAAGATATCGTTGAATCAATTATTTCGACATTTAGTGAACCGGTTTGTGTATTTCCATTTACATTATAAAACAAACACATACACATTTTACATTAGATTTTAGAGAAAGATGTCATTGGCCACTCATAATTTCATTCCAATTACCAAGCACTCTGTACATTTCAATCATTTTTTTTTCTTCTTGGACAATTGGAAGCTAAGCAAACAGAAAAATATAAGGGCGCAGGCATTAGGAGCAGAATAGACATACTATGAAGCGAAGACCCCTCTCACAACAACTGCACACTAGAACACATACACGTCCACAACTAACAAATAAAGATACTAAAGAAGGAGGAGGGAAATGAAACGACTGACACAGACGAAATACAGGCATGTTACACTGACTACTATCAACAACTTTTCGACAAAGAAGACGTCGATAATGACACCCAAAACAACTATCTAACATACGCAACGAAATTTAAAGACGAAGACAGAGAGAAACTATCTAACCCATTATAGGAGGACGATCTCAGGAAAACGATAGACAAGCTAAAGCCAAACAAAGCACAAGGACCGGATGGGCTTACTAATGAATTCTATCAAACTTTTAAAAACTATATTACCCCGATATTACACGCGGCCCTAAAAGACAGAGGCTTCAGCACAACAGATTTTAACAGAGCGTACATCACTCTAATCCCCAAACCTGACACAGACAGAACAAAAGTCCAGAACTATAGGCCCATATCCCTACTGAACAGTGACTACAAAATCATGACCAAAGCACTAGTAAGGAAAATAGAACCTTTCATAGACAGGATAATTCACAGAGGCTAACAATACAGTATACCAGGCAGGAACTTACACAAAATCCCACATATCTTATAAGAGACATAGTATTTTACGCTACACAGAAGAACACGCAACTGGCAATCCTTAGCATAGACCAACAAAAAGGCTTTAATCACACATAGTTAATGAAAACAATAGGTGCATAAATCTAGGACGCTATTTTAAAACATGAAACAACGTCATTTACACAGAAGCTCAAAGCCACCTTTTGATCAACAATGCAGTCACTAAAGCTATACAAATAAAAAAGTCAGTTAGACAAGGCTGACCACTATCCCCATATATATATATATATATATATATATATATATATATATATATATATATATATATATATATATATATATATATATATATATATATATATTCAATAACTTGATTAATGATTGTATCAACATAATGCATGTATATTGAACACACGCACAACTTTAAATTGAACTACATTTGACCATCTCTTTGAGTGATGCCTACGTATCATACATGGTTACATAATTTCTATAGTAGTTAATGTTAAATGTATCCATATGATTCGATACAATGTCGCACAATTAAAAAAAAATGTTTTTTATTTGTCCGATGCTGAAAAGTATTAATCAATATTTGTTTTTCCTATTTGGTTATTATATAAGGGAAGTAATAACCTATTGAATAAACCTTTTTGATAAATCAATTTTAAACAAAAGAACAATAAATCAAACCTATTTGTGAAATTAGACAGAAAAACATAACTAAAGTGTGTCAAATACGATGTAAAAGTCGTAGATATGCTTTAGTTCTATGTTTGAAATATTACTGTTATTGCAAACATAAACGCAACAGCATTGTTTTTTACTCATTTGAAAGACAAGCGAAGATATCGTGTAACCAACGCTACCTTATCGTCCTCACAGTTTTGTACTATTTTCATTATTCAATTCAAACTCAATTCCATATATTTATTGAAATGAAACTGAATTCCTTAAATTTAATGCTGCATTGTCCATATTCAGTATACTATGTTAAGCTGCCCTTGCTCCAAGAGGTACCCTTGTTGTAAATGCATTTTTTAAACAAAGGACTTGTATCGACAATATTTTCCGTGCTTGTATGGGCTTAACACCCATTAATAACATGGGATTAGAGTATAAGCAAAACTAATACCATAAGAGCTTCAGCATGCTCTTCTAACTTCACCATTCAAACCTGTTTCAGATGATCACATTACTTAGGGGGGTGACACCATTAATCATACACTTCATAAACTAGTCATGTAAACAATTTGAAATAAATAAACAGTAAACAGGTTCATAAATAATATGTAAGGACGGTTCATACAGTAACAATTAGAAACTGAGTTTTAGCCGTTACCAACTACATCCTGACTATCAATTGTCCGTAGACGGTTGTTATGGGTAAGGATGTAAACATTTTGTTTTCAATAACAAACATCTAAATACATGTATTGTTGTTTCTAAAATATGTTAATATTGCTCTTGTAACGAAGGACAACTATCACTCACTCACGTGCACACTCCTCGCTCTATTCAACGCTCTAATAGAATGATCGCAATAAACATGTAATCTCCTTCTGTAATCATTCATTTCATTGACTTGACGTGGGTTAAACAAAAGACATCAAGACAAGAGGTCACGCAATTCTTCTAGAACACGCCATTAGGAAAATCATCAGCAACCAACAAATACAAGACGTCATCCAAATCTTCTTAGACAAATCATTATGACAATCATTAGCAACTAACACATATGAACTTTTGTAGGGCATATATTTGGATATATTATTACCTGAAGATGAGTAAATGAAAGTAGTTGGACGTTTTCTATGATGTGCGGATTGTGTTTAGTTCAGAAATAGATGGGTTCCTGGCATGCATTGTAATGACCAAGTTATTAAATTTTACATGCGATACACATATAAGTAATACATACGGAATGGTATGTGTAAAGTGATACACACACATATTTGTTTTATTTGTGTATAGCCTGGCACAGTGTGTAAGATCAAACACAAGTCCATTTCAAAACATGTTATAATGTTGCTTTATTTGCACAAAATAAATCTTCTATTCTCTCTTACTCTACTATACACAACTCCCAATAATATTCGGTCTGATTCCAAATGCTTCTTCACACAAATATCAAGCTCCTCTACTACTCGCTTATCCGCGATTGATCCCTAAACGCTTCGATAATCTCCTAACAATATACATCCTACTCGCAAAAAACATTAATTTAAATATCATATTTTGTAAAGTTTTCATCAAGTCCTTAAAGTTTAATATATGTTATAAACGTTTTCCTTTATTATTTAGCACTTCTTCAGTGTACATTGTCTGTGTGTTTGTAGTGTACATTGCCGAATGTATAAAGTTACACGTTTCACGCTACACACATCTTATTGTATAAGTTGACTTAGACTACGCTTAGGAACTCGAGCGACCGATGGTTTATATGAACATATTACCTGTAAGTTATATGTATCAAATACCATGCCCCCCCCCCCACAACACACACACACACACCATCCCCCAAACACCTACACCAGTGCGTGGTCCAAATATCTAGCACACGGCCGTATATTTGGATATCTCGTCCTCTAGACCAGGGCTCGCCAAGCTGCTGCCCGCGGGCCGGATGTGGCCCACGATGTCCTCTCATCCAGCCCGCTGAGATCTTTTTGTCCACGGAAAAAAACGTGTGTTGGTGATAGCTATGGAACTTTGCTCAGAAAAAAGTCACGACATGCTTAGAAACAAATTGGCCCCCCGAACTGAAATGTGATAGTTAATGCCGCCCTCGGGCTAAAAAGTTTGGAGACCCCTGCTAGACGAACATATTTGTCCTTGACGAGTCCAAAATTGTGTCACTGTTCATGTTATTGTTATCGCACTCCGTCTACAAAATTATGTTCAGATATTCAATGGGGGGAGGGTTGAAAAAAAAACTATTTTATCTAAACATAATTCAATAACTATCCCAATAAGCATTTTGCCAAAAAAGAACATTTTTTTTTCCAGGCTTGACGCCTTTCTAATATGACCTTATTGAACAGTCATCTATTTCCAAAGATAAACAAAAGCGCATATACTTCCCCTACTTTAAACAAAAAATATATGGGATTACATTACATTTCTCCCATTATGGTTTAAACTCGATAAGAAAATCGAATCATAAATGTAATAAATGAATGGTTTTAACTAGTTACATATTATACTTTGTACACATAAAAATAAGTATATTATAACACAAGTAAATATCAAAGTAGTAGTACAAAATGTATACGAAATAGCCATACATCGTAGATGCATACTTGAAATCTGTGTAAAAAGAATTTGACATGATAGGGACATGCGATAGAATAACATATTATATTATATAAGACATATGTACAGAACCTGTGTGCACTTTGATCTTAGCCAAAACGCCGAAAATTTAAATGGGTCAATTAATCACTCGACTACACAGACCGATATGATGAATGCTTCAAATGGCATTTTCTATACCTTGATTGAGGATTGTATCGACATATGGTCTTCCATATTGAACTCACACACAACTTTATATTTAGCTACATTCGACCAGCTCCCAAAGTAGCAGGTGCATATTTTACATGGTTAGATATTTTCTATTTTAGTTCATTTTAAATGTGTATAATAGATTAGGCTTACTGCAGTGTACATGTTATTTTTGTTCACAAATGCAAATAAGTATTTACCAATAATTGTAATTCATATTTTTAAAGTTTGCAAGGGAAATAATTTGGTGTTTATTTGACAAATCAAGTACATTAAATGCATTGGAAATAATTTAAATAAAAGAGACATAACTTTTTGTTTCCAAAATCGTACAAACTTTAACATAGTTTTCTTTTTAAATTTTAAACTGAATATGTGTCTTTGCTTTCTATTTAAAATGGCTATGCCTTTAAAATTTAAATACAGTGAGGATATGTGTTACACATTCAGAAGACATCTGATACATTCTAATTGCTGTATTACTAGTTTTGCTGTAAGGGTGATTGTATGAATTTCCTGATTTTATGAATTATATAAAAACTTCACAACCGATAGAACCGTGTAGAAACATCAAACTAATTTCCTGTTTAAACGGTGTCATTAAAACTTTAACACATCTTTTATAACATTTCTTCAGAAATCCCAGACTAACCTTAATTTAACCCACATTTAAGGGCATACTTATCGTTTAAACACCGACTATACAATTATATCAAAATCCTAGATTGCCAAAATATGTAATATCACAGAGAAGAAGATAAACAATTACCTAATCAGTAATATCACGATAATTATACATAGTTTAAACTTTAAAAAAAACAACAACACATGTACAGAGTATCGTTTAATTTAAGTTTGATTGTTGTGAGAGGATTGATAGCAATGTGTTATTAATTGTTGTTATATTGTATAACAAGTTGTTATATACGTAATTAGTTACGATCTCTTAGCGTTCGATCATATATGATTATTTAATTTAGATTCATTACACTAAATAAACTGAAATAACCTGTTGCTGACTTGTCAAAGTTTAGGAAAACATAAAGCAATTTAACAAGTTTGATGTTGATGCTACGTTAAAATCATGGTGTTGCTGAACACTTCATAGCAGCATAGAAAGAGGTGTGTCGATATATGGGGGTACATCTGATCTACATCTAATTCAAACGTCATGTAAACATGATTTCACTGGTATATTACATTGATTTGTCTGGGTTTGTGTGTCTATATGTGTTTGTTACTTTAAATATCGTAACCAAAACACTTGGAAACAGCAAAAAACACTATGTGATGACGCGTTCAGGGTAAATGGTTGAAACAGACTATAGCTAGTTGGTTAGAGAGACCAATGGAAATACAGGAGCTGACCTGTCACGTGGGACGGTCAGTTGACCACTGAAGCGTGGGTCAGCGGTTAGATCAGCGGCAGACATAGATAGTTATAGATATGTAGGGTAGGAGAACAGTCATAGAAATGTAGAGTTAGGTAGAGAGTTAGATGTAGATAGTGTTAGGATGGTTATGGGAGGGTACAGTTAGATAGAGTGTGCTGTTAGATAGGAGTTGTAGTTAGCTAGTGTAAGTAGATGGTGTATACTATAGGTTAGTTGGATAGGTAGGAAGTTAAATGTGTACATTTTAATAACGAACATTCTATTTTGACTTGGACTATGTGTTGGATCTTCTCATCATCTTCATCACCCCCACCCTCACAATTGGTGGTACTGCTTTTCCCCACTCTCACAATTGGTGGTACTGCTTTTCCCCACCCTCACAATTGGTGGTACTGCTTTCCCCCACCCTCACAATTGGTGGTACTGCTTTTCCCCACCCTCACAATTGGTGGTACTGCTTTTCCCCACCCTCACAATTGGTGGTACTGCTTTTCCCCACCCTCACAATTGGTGGTACTGCTTTTCCCCACCCTCACTACTGCCAGTAAATCTCCATTTACCCCCACCCTCACAATTGGTGGTACGGCTTTTCCCCACCCTCACTACTGGCTGTAGATCCCATTTACCCCCACCATCACAATTGGTGGTACTGCTTTTCCCCACTCTCACAATTGGTGGTACTGCTTTTCCCCACCCTCACTACTGGCAGTGGACCTCCATTTACCCCCACCCTCACACTCTCCCGACTATCCTAATCAACTAAGCTTCAAGTAATGTTCTATATATTTGTAAAAACTGGGTTTGTTTTGACGTCAGAAACACCAGACTAGATACAATTATTATAACGTTAGCGATATGGCTTTCGACAAATTAACCAAAATAAATCAACGGAATATATCGTTTGGTATTAAGAGCGTATCGAATAAGTGAATCTAAGTGATCGCTAAAACATTATTAGTTTAAAGCTTAGAAAACATATAAAACATATAACATAAACAAGGAGAAGCATTGTGGAAGCTGGAAGGGATTATAAGGGATTCAGTAATTTAAACCGGGAAGATTTATTTTCGATGTATTTTGGCATGCAACCAATAGCAGCAAACGGGTTAAGTATTATCTCACGGATATGCTGTAAGTTTATACAATGATATAGGTCTAAAGACGCAAAGACACATGACATGAAGTCTAAATGAAATGGTTTTTGTAACATAGGGGCCTACTGTATTTGGTGAATTGTATCTGGAGTAAAACGTTTGTAATAACTGTATATCTGACAATCAGAAGTGAATGCATGAGCGATCATAACTGTATTTTGTAAGCTTTTTGAGGGTCGCTCCCTGACTGAAGGGAGTGAATGTTCGGCTATATAATCGGGGTAAATGAGATGTTCGAAAGGTAGCCTAGATGAATGCAAGGGGAAGCTATGTGCGTTGACTGTTAGAACGTGCATGTATCCAGGTTTATTCCTATGATTTTTATCTTTTGTAGTCACGCACTTCATGTATACGTGTTATATTGAACGGTGGATGTTTCTTACATGAACGAACTGTATTTTTTTATGGACTTAAATATTGTAAATTTAGTAAAATGAAGAAGCAGTTCAACTTCGAAGAAAGAAGAAACTCACAATAGCATCTAGTTGTCGCAATAACAACAGAGTGTTACAATGTCTAAGAATAAACTAAGGCAATAAAACAACAAACAAAAAATAAACCTGGAGTGATCTCCCCTCAACTTTCTCGAATATTCTTATATGAAACAACAGTGGCTGGCAACTCGGGATATAGACATGTTTTTTCTTATCCATTTTAAATACTTAAACTTTTTAAAACATTAAATAAAATCTCGTAGAAAAAAATAGCGTACACCAAGTGAACCCCAAATAAAATGTGCATAATAGTGCGGAATAGTATTAGTACTTTATACATTCACATGCGTGTTTTGAAAAATCGGAAATAGAAAAATTACTACTTCCGATAAACGGAAATTATTCAAAATTTGACAGAAGTTGGAAAATCAGAACTTACATTTGAAATTTCATGTATCTATCTGAAACAGTAATCGAGTTATATGTTTAAAAAAAAATCAAAGTAGAAAAAGTCCCACTTCCGGTTATCGGAAATCGCTTAGAAGTTGATACGTATCTACGACTTTGATTTATAATACTTATATATAGAATTTCATTAACCTTGCTGGAGCGGTACCCAAGTTATCTTGTTTATAGACACACAGACACACACTGAGAAAAACAAGCATACACACACATACACAGACATACGGACAAAATTGCAAAACTATGTTTTTTTCCGACTCAGGAAGCTGAAAACGTTAAGTTTTGCAAAAATCTCGATTTTTTAAAAAAATGTTTGCACGATTACAAGACTTTATCTATACTTCGAATATACTAGAAACTAATAAGAAAATAACTACAATTGCATGTAAGTATTACACACATTTTTAAACGATCGATAAAAAATATTTACATGTTTAATCGTTCTGATCGGACTGAGTCTCAGGTTGTCTGTTGAGGTGTGTTTATGTGTCGTTGGTTGCATTGGTTTGACCAGTGGTCTGTGGTCGTGCAGTTCTGATATATTTGTTTTCACCATGGAATTGCAACAATTATAACTAGAATGTTTATAGGTTTTTTTTTGTTTGTTTTTTTTGTAAAAACGTTGTGAAAATAATCTGTCGGATGGCGGGTAGGATGCTTGGGTATAGTGTAAACAGAAGCCACACAACAATACCACACTTTGATGTTTGACAAAAGCATAAAAAATCTTGACTACTTTTTCACATTTTACCTCTTTAACTAGAACAAATTTTATATTAAGCTAATGCATAACCCGCTCATAGTTCAAGAATAACATAACTTAAAAGAAAATACTATATTTTGGTTAATGTAACATTTCATTATAGGGTTATACACATTGTAGCTAAGAAAGCTACTTTAAAAAAATAAAAATAAAAGAGAGAATTTTTACAATATTGTTGCAGTTTGTTAATTACTTCCCATTTTTACATCCTCTTATTATAAGGGAGACAAATCTCATAAAGTGTATATCCATACCTATGTAAATGACTTAAAAGAATAAAACATTAAACAAGCTATAAAGTTGTAGTAGAAATGCACATTTACGAAATAGCAGGTTGTAGAAATCTAATATGTTTAGGTGAATGTACGCTTTGGTTTTGAGCATTTTTGTATTTGCCTATTAACGAAAACGTTATCGAATTTGCTTACTCTTTTCAAAGACAAAGGATTCAGTCGAACTTACGACGATTTTTGGCTTTTTTTGAACTCTTGTTTAATAATGATGTTTTATTTTAAAAAAAAATAAAAAAATAAAAAAATAATTAAAATAAAAAGTCTGGCAGGATATTAATCTGTAATGCATCGGTTTATATGGACCCACGCGAGAATGGTCTCCTAAGTTATTCGAAAGGCCTATCAAATATTATAATACACCACGGGAAAAATGTCCTTGTATTGCAGCTTTATTATATGTCTGAACTTTTTGTGTTAAAAGAACACAAGCCACAAGGGGCAACGGCAGTATATAAGAAAACATTGAAAGATTATTGTTTGCAACACGGTAATATTTACTCGTTAAATGATCGACATTGACATTAAAAAAGTGTTGTTTTTTTTTTGTTTTTTTTTTTAATAAGTCTTAAAAGAATTCTGTCTCTGTCACATTTGTTGTCGTTATAGATTGTCAGAATTCTTAAGGTTAAACAAAATCTGGCTAGCTATAATAAAACAATTTCATTATTTTATGTTGTACATTTACAAAGCAATTGGGAAAATAACAAATATTGAACGTACATAACTTTATATTTAGCTACACTTGACACAGTCCTAACGTGAGGCTTATATATCTTACATGATTACATGTTGTATGTTAGTTCATTATAAAGGTGTCTATGGCATGGCATTATATACAATCATGATCACATGTTGTATGTTAGTTCATTTTAAAAGTGTCTATGGCATTATATACAATCATGATTACATGTTGTATGTTAGTTCATTTTAAAGGTGTCTATGACATTATATACAATCTTGTCCATTTTATTTTATTTTTATCTTAGAAATGCAGATGATTATTTACCAATAACTTTCTTTCCCGCTTTGTAAATTTACAAGGGAAATACTTACCTATTTAATATTTATAGCAAGCTAAGTAACTTAATTATGAAAAAAAAAACCTCAAATGACACAAACATACCGTTCCGTTGGTGTGTCAAAATACACTCATTTAAACATACATTTTCTTTAAAAATAATTTTTATAAAGTAGTATGTATCTATGTTTCCTATTCAAAATATATGTATCATTGCTAACATAAAGATAACATAAGAAGTATAGTCAGCACGATTGCATTGTTCCCCATTATGTATCATTAGCACCTATATGACATGTGTAACTACTATAGTATATGGGAAGCATAAATCGTTAAAACAAACAATTGGCGATAATTACTAAAATGTGAGAACAAATACGTGTACGTTGAACATACTAGTTCACAAATAATATAGTGGTTTAGAAGCTGAAGATTGATTCTAACAATCATGTTGAGTAAAAGTTTAAGATAAATATACCGAATCCCAGGGGCGTAGCGAGGGGGGGGGGGCGGGGGGGGGGGGTGCGGACCGCACCGGGTGACACCATTTAGGGGGGTGACACCAAGGCAAAAAATAGCAAAATATATAGAGAAAAACTCGAGGGGGGGGTGCAAATCGAAAACTCGAGGGGGGGGGATGCAAATCGAAAGTTTGAGGGGGGGGGGGGTGCAAATCGAAAATTTGAAAGTTTGTCCCTGGGAAGGGTCTCTATGCCTCTGGGGGGGGGGGGGGGTGACACCATTAAGTGCCGCACCGGGTGACACCCGACCTCGCTACGCCACTGCCGAATCCTAATACCTCGTCTCAAATGGTATATGTCGATATTCAACATATGCAATTTTAAATATGTTTGAAAATGTGTGCCTTGAAAATGAAGTCATTAACATCAGAATTTTTTAGAAAATACAATTCATTTTATTAACTACTTATCATTGTTGTTACGGTTATTGAATAAATGGTGTGTTTAAGAAAATATTGAATATATATTTGAAAGTTCTATGTATGTTTTTGTTAATACAGATATGCATTTGAAAATTATAACTTTGGTCATTTTAACATTCATATTTTAAACACAGAGAAACGTGTCGGTATAATGATATTCTGTGGTGTAAACTGTGTCTTAATGGTATACTTCGTTTATTTGATTTTATAAACATCAAATTTGGGTATATTTTTTATTTAATTACGTGTGTATATTACCGTAGTTTTAGCTGCAAAAACTGTTTGGCCAATGTAAATCGTCCAACTTTGTTACAGCTCGTGATGAAAACCACATGAAAACTCAATCGGATTTATTCTGCTATACATTTATATAACAATAATAGAACAAACATATCATGTTATTTTGTTTTATTATGTCAGCTATATGAACCATACACTTAGTCATAGTGGAGTATAGAGAAAAAAAAAACTGTCTGGGGGTGGGGGAGGACCGCCCACCGATGAACTAATTCAAACAAAAAGTCAAAAGTTTAAATCACTTCATATTAAAATTGAGAGATGGCTTCCCCGAATTAGTTCTATATACTTATATATATATATATATATATATATATATCCCATCATAGCGACTATATATCATACATGATTACATACTTTCTATTTAGTTTCTTTTTAATGTGTCTACATGTTAGTAAAATTTCTAGCATCAAATTACAAAACAAAATAGTAATTATAGTAAATTAAGTCTACGGTACTGTTATTCTTGTTGAGCAATGTGTTATAATTGACATATTTTTAAACAACTAACTTCAATCTTGTTCTTAAAGTTTTAGCAGGGGAAGTAAAAACCTATTTAATTAACAAAGAAAGTACATTACATTAATTTGGGAAAAACATTAAATAAAACACATAAATGCTTTTACGTGTATAAACAATTTATAATAACATTTTAAAATTGAAATTAATTATACACTGTATTTGTTTTCTATTTAAAATATCTATGTCATTGAAATATAAATACTGTCACTATGTGTGTTACATATTTTGAAGGCATGAGATGAAGTCGGTTTAAGCAATATTCGTTCTATTCCTTTATAACTGTATGAATAGGTTATTTTGAGCGATTTCTGATAACCGGAAGTGGTACTTTTCCTACTTTGAATTTTTCAAAAGCATATAACTTGAGTACTATTTCAGATAGATAAATGAAATTTCATATGTAAGTAAAAGATCTAATTCTCTACCTTCTATTAAATTTTGAGTCATTTCCGTTGACTGGAAGTAGTACTTTACGCTACTTCCGATTTCTCAAAAAACTAATGTAAATTTTAAAAGTAATAATAATATTGCGCACCATTATGCGCTTTTTTGTTTGGCGTTCACTCGGTGTGCAATTAATTTGTCTACGAGATTTTATTCTATTTTTAAAACTTTAGGTATTTAAAATGGATTAAAAATCATGTCTATAGCCCGAGTTCCCATCCACTGTTATTTTATATAAGAATATTCGAGAAAGTTTAGGGGAGATCACTCCCGTTTTTTTTTTTACTGTAGTAAGAGAAAAATCACACCTCTACCCCCCTGGGAGTATTCTCAACAAATTTTCCAAGTTTCATTGCGATCGGATGAAAGGTGTAGTAATGCATAAAAGAAAAACCGACACCCACACAAACACACATACATTGTTATATATATATATATATATATATATATATATATATATATATATATATATATATATATATATATATATATATATATATATATATAATCCTAATTAAAGATCATAATATTAATAATAATAGTATTAAAATGTTGACAGCTCTTTAAAAACTTGGAAATTTTGTTAATTGTAACTTTTGGCTCTTCTGTCTCAAAAGGTTGCCGACCCCTGTCCTATACTGATCATGAAAATACCCACTTTAGGACTTGTAAGTTCTCGTTTTCTCTCACTTAATTATCCACTGAGACATAACAATTTTAGATTTAAATCAATACGTGTAAACAGAATTCCCAATCGATAAAAAAAAAACAAAAAAAAAAAAACATGGCGCTTAATGAATTGTAATTAAAGTGGTAATAATTGTTTACGTAGCCTAAAGACCACGTGATACCACGGGATGACGAACTCAATAACAGTAAAGATCTGATACCACAATTGTTGCCGTTGGCGTCTTAAAGTAAACTTAAAATATGTTTCCTTTTAAGTTTGTATAAACTAAATATAGCGGCCGGCTAAAGGACATGTTATACACATTTTTTTTTAAACCGATACAATAAATTAAAGAAACATTAATGTGCATGCTGTTACACTTTTACTTTTGGAAACATTAAACAATAAAAAAAAATACAGCATTACAATAACATTTGTTATGAAACATGAGTTGTCATTACGTAAACACTGATCTCCTAATTTCATAATGTTTGACTTTAATTACACATTCGATATGTAATTAATTACACGGCATACTCAATATAATCACCTAACCCTACTTCGTATTTTCAAAATATCTAGCAATAAAACGACAACACAACTGTTTTATTTTCACTTAATTTAAATTTGTGTCGACTTAAAAGACATTTAGTAATGGAATTGAAATGGATCAATTCATTGCTTCCCCTCGTGTTCTTTCCTGTTTTATTGAGACAACTTAGATCAGTTATCACATTGAAATATTCACTCACAGTAGATCACACGGGTCACCAGCAAAACCCTCGGGTCACCAGCAAAAGCCCTCGGGTCACCACAATTATATTACGGGTCACTCACTGTAGAATGTGTAAAAAAAAAACAATTGTGTTTGTCCTTCTGAATTCAGATATACAGAATACTTCGGGTGTCTTTAAAAGTAACTTAAAATAACCATACCGTATTCGTTGTTTTAATGTGTATTAATGGTTTACATCGATATAAACAAACAAGTAATTAGGTTAGACATTTTGATTATGTATGAGTGTTATCAATACACTTGAGTAAATTAATGTTTAGCTTATTATTATATTTTTAACTGATGTATGGAGATAACGATATGAAACATCTATTCGTGTTTGTGTGTGTTGGCTCATGTGCTTTATTTAGAGAAAAAAGTATCGGACCTAATCGGAAAAGAATAGTTTAATTAAAGTGCCATAAATTGTAACTCTTAAATATTTTTTTAAAATTATTTAAATATATGTGGAATAAAAGCATATGAGTAAAACATGTGTAGGCCTATTCAAATATCTTATATGTATAAAACGCATGTGTGGACAAACCACATGTTAACAAAGGCAATGTGGTAAAAAAACATAACATCGTTACCTACAAACCACTTGTAGTCAAAGCTCCTGTGTTCAAATCGCCTGTAGCAGGATAACCCGTATCTATAAGCAAGTTATTGTCAAAGCATACAGACTATTATTTTTGGCATAACCAAAGACCTATTTGTTATTAAAAACAATGGATGTCTTGTTAAAATGATAAATATCCTTTATAAGAAATACATCAATGCTGGTAACCCGCCAGCTGTTAAATTTTGGGATTTTAAATGTGTATTATACTGTTACATACACATGAGTTCAGACATAAGTTTATTTAAAACAATTCAAATATTTATTAAACAATTAATTACAGTTTACTGTACCGTAATATTTCAGGGCAGAAAATGCGTACTTTATTTCATTTGCCAAACTTATACTATAGCAATCACAACTAGAGCAGTAACAATGTACCTAACTACTTGACAATGATCAAGGGGGAGTATAATTAATATATACGTATATACAAATTACATTTTTAATTGCGAACTACATTTTGTTTTCTTAAAATATATCAGTACTTATTAAAAAAAAAGAAAATATAATTCACTTTTTAAACTAAATAAAACACGTATAGATAATATCGTTTAATTTGTGTTTGATGTTGTCGTTATATTGGTAGCAATGTGTTGTTAGTTGGATATATTTTATAATAAGTTGTTATATACGTAATTAGTAATGATCTATTGTACTAATATTATTTGGCGTTCAAAATGACCGATGATTTAATTATGATACATTTCTTTTTCTAAAAAAAATGAACGGGGTAATTAGTCCACTCAGGTCAGATGGGTTACCTGACTCCGTACATAACCCATAGCAGATAGTACACTTTGATCTTAGTCAAAATGTCGAGTAGAGAATCGGTGCAATAAGTAACTCGACTACTCCGACCACTAATTTAAATGACAGTTTCAATAACTTGATTCATGAGTGTATCAACATAATACCTGCCATATTTAACACACGCACAACTTTAAATTGAGCTACATTTGACCATCTCTTTTAGAAACGCATGTGTTTCTTACATTGTTACATAGTTTATATATGAGTTTATGTTAAATGTATCATTATGATTCGATACAATGCCGCCCATATTTTTTTTGCATTTTTCCGATGCTGATATTTACCAATATTTTTTTCTAGTTTGGTTATTGTGCAAGGGAAGTAATTATCTATTAAATAGATCATTTGGTAAATGAATTCTAACAAAAATAAAATAAATCAAAGACACTTATAATGTTTCTTAACATTAGATAATTATTCTACAATAAATTGTTTTAAATAATAAACAAAAATTAATAGATGTGTGTTTGTTTTATGTTTTAAAGTTTATTGTAATTGCAATCACAAAGCACAACAACATTAATTTGTACTCATTTGAAAGACAAGCGAGGATATCGTTCAATCGAAGGTATGGAAGTACTTTTATTTGTTGTAGCTTTATCCCTATTAGAATAAAAGAAACTACATATTGAAAACAGAAAAATGTCTTCAAATTGGCCGTATTTCTAAGAAAGCGCCGGTAGGTGGCGCCAAATGGAATTAGATTAGCAACCAAGTGACGCGTTTGAGCGTCACTTAACATTTTCGTAAAGCGATAACATGAAAGATGGAGAAAGTCAGCTTCGGGAAAATGAATTTAGTTCAACTTAAAAAATAATGTCGAAGAAGAGGAGCACAAATAAGTGGAAGAAAAAGAGATATTGTAGAAAGGTAACGTTTTAATATGTGTTGATTGATTTTGCTTGCTAGATTTCATTTACAAAGAAGTTGCTTTGCAATAAGTAACTCGTGCTAGTGACAAGACTTAACTAGACTATATCTAGCTAGAGAATCTAGGCCCTGCATTAATTTTAATGTATTTATTGTTTAGAACAGAAAATGCGCCAGGGGCGTCTCAGGTAATCTAAATTCTAAATGAAAAATCAGCCTAATTAAATGGTAGTGTAACTGACAGTATTATTGACTTATAGGCTATTTTTTTTTCTTTGTATAAGCTAATGTTAAGAATTACCACCGTACATCTTTGCGCCTTCATATATTCTGACTTTTAGGTTGGAATCTTATGTAAAAAACAGCAACTTTGGCAGAGAGGAAACGTTGCAGCCCGAGTTCCAAATGAACATCCCAGATATTTTGTTCTGTGATTTAAACACGGACTCAATTTTACCGGGCATATTCGTGATGCCTTACTTGGAATCATGTCATGCATCTCTAACCCAAATTGTAAAATCTATGTACCACGAAAGGTATGCTGAATGATTGGTTGGGCTTAAGATTTAATTGGTGATTCTTCTTTATTTTTTTATTGCTAAACTCGCAATAGCTATAATGTAATACTCTTTGCTTTTTTTATTCACATATTTGTTGTATACCTGATGCAAGGATTGACCAATAATTTAAAAACACTATTTGGTGGACATTATGATGGATATGGATGGTGTGATTTTGGAGGCACAATGTGAGTGTGCAGCAGGCTTGGGACCACTTGCTCATTGCTAGAATGTCCAGACCATCATTTACGGAATAAGCATTTATAAAAAAAATGATGGATTTGTGTGTGATTAAACATGCACAGAAAAACTACAACGGTTTCATGTGGTGAAAAAGCACACAGAGTCACCCATAAAATCCCAATCTTTAAGTCTGCCAATTAATAAAAAAAAAATGGTTTATGACCCCAGGTAGTATATACAGCCTAAAGAGTCATATGAGGCTTATTTTAGGAATGTGTGGATGGTTGCTAAAGATGCAGCACAAAGACCAGTCTTTCAACTTTTTGAGCCAACCAATAAAACAACACATACATATATATTAGAAAAGCTGTGAAAGTCTAAGGTTTTATTTCTATGTGAAACTGGTCATTGCATAGCGCCTAATGGAAATCGGGAGTTCCGATGAGTGAGTGCAGATGGCAGCTAACTCTATATACTCATACTATGCTTAGATGGTAGATTTTCCAATATATTACATAAATCATGTCAGATCATGTTATGACGGGCCAGTCTTTTCTACCTTTGGATGACACAAAAATGAATGGAATTTATGACGTCCAACATTTTTATTTTTATTTTTAGTACTCCCCCCCCCCCACCATCCACGCACGTCCAATTTCGACTTCCATCATTTAAAAGGGAGGTATCTGTTAAATAATAATTTACTAAAGCAAATGCCTTGCGCTTGTCAGTTGTAGAAACGATAATTTTACCGAATAAAGTAAAATTAAAACTTCCATAGCAAGTAGCAGCAACTGTAATGAGCACACGTCATAATGAGATCTGACGACTATTTGACAATTGTATGCACGGGGCTTATGGCCTGGAATACATGCATACTTTAAACATAGTTTATTATAAACATTGTACATTATAAACATTAATAGTAGGCAATGTTTGACAACTCCGTTTAGTTTCTTTCTGCTTTACATAGCTTGAACAACAAATCATTTAATGTTACCAGATCTCAGTTATAGGCCTATAGATATCACATATGTGACCCACTTCAAACTTATACAGCTCTTGTTCATGTATCAACAACATATACCAATTGTAATGATCGTAAGTTGTATCAGGGGGCTAGAAAAACTGTATTTAAATAATTTTAATTGCAATCTCAACTGACAACTGAAGACAAGGATCATATGGACGAGACTGACTGACAAAATTACACAGAAACTGGACAAATACAAAAATTGCAACACAACCATCTTCGCTAGGGCAGCACCCATTAATAGATACATACTACCAAAAATAATCTTCATAGCCACGGTAAGTTCAATACCAACCATCGGTATATATATAAAAAGTATGAGAGGGGTGCAAATCGAAAGTTTCAGGGGGGGGGGGGGGTGGAAATCGAAAGTTTGAGGGGGGGGATGCAAATCGAAAGTTTGGTGGGGGGTGCAAATCGAAAGTTTGTCCCCGGGTAAAAATTGGACCCCCCCCCCCCCCCTTGAGACGATCCTGGCTACGCCACTGATGAAAACAACTGTACTCCGAAAATAAAACAGAAGACATGTTGTAGGGACGCTAACAATTGGAACATATAGAATTAAACATGGAAGATAGTTACACTAGAGTTATATTTCAATTTATCTGATACACAACACTGCATTAAAGTGATGTTAATTGTTTACGTAGCCTAATTAGCACGTGATGACCACGTGATTACAAACTCAATAACACTAATTATACGGTACCACAATTGATGCAGATGGTGTCTCAAAGGTCACTTCAAATTAACGCATTATTTTGAAACCGATACAATAAATTAGGGCAACATTGCTTTAAAGTGCATGATATTACATATTTTACTATTGGAACCAAATTTAGTATTTCAATAAAATTTATTTTGAAACATCAGTTATTGTTACAAAAAAAACCAATAGCTTAATTTTATAACGTTTGACTTTACTAACATATTTGCCATGTAAACAATTACATGCCATATTCAAATGAATCACCTTACGTTACAGCAGTAGAACACGGGTCACCAGCAATAGCCTACTAGTCACCGATTACTTTTTTTTTTTTTTGGAGTGTTTGCAAGGGACGTAATCAACTATTTAATAGTCATAACAGGTTTGGTAAATGATTTGAAAAAAAATAAAAATAAAACAGACATAACGTTTTTGTGTCGTAAAATATTTAAATTTTGTTCAACGTGTTATAATAATGATACAAATTTGTAGACATTCGTTTAGATTTTCTATAAAATATATTTGTAATTGCTAAAATTAAAAACTGTAGTTTTCTTTTCTACTTATATGAATAACAAGTGTGAATATCTCTGAATAAATGTTTCGTCTGTCTTTTCGTGTATTGTCCCCTTTTATTAGACAATACATGTTAAATGTTTCTTTATATTTACGAACAAAAATGCTGTTGACTACGGAGCCCATCAAGAACGTCTACCGCCCCTATAACGATAAAATATTTATGTATAAAATATACTTTGGTCAGTGTCCGCCCACCCCTTAAAAAGTCTGAAAGAAACACTCTACATGCAGACCACTTTTAAGATTAAATAAATACATTAGGTAGTAATTTAGGTATCTTTATTATTGAATATCGATAACTGCATTGTTTTTGTGGCATTATATTTATTTACTCTAGAATCAACAAAGTCACTTTTCTTTTCGTGTAGCTTTGAAAGAAACGCTGTGGTGAAGGATAAATAAAAGTCAACGTCAGTCGGACGTGACAACTCACATCACCAGATAGGCCGAACTCGTGAGACGATGGGTGACTGTGACAGACCTGTACTACAGACACGGACACGATCTTAGGAACCATGTAGCGACAGTTTAAACTTTAAAGACTGGTCTAAGGGAGGCAATAACTAAAATATATACGCTTTACACTAGGTTAGGTCACTGCCCTTGTTTCCTCGGCAGCAACACAAAACGCACTTGACGTAGTTGTAAGTTGCGATTAAAACGATCAATTAACCAGGCAATATTGAATACGTATTGATCATTATTGAATACATATAATTCGACTAATAATAAAAGTTACAACAGTTATGCTAGCTTAAATGTTAGCCATATTTTATTTAACTTTAAACATTTGTACGGTCTGTAACGGCAACAGATGTGACAGTGACATAATATTTTAGGGGGACTGTTTAAAAAAGTGAGTAAATGTTACCTTTTTTAAAAATGAAACGGCTAATGTTTACATGTATCGTGCTGTTGTCCATGTGCCTTGTGTTGTCTTAACATTAATTAGATTACATGTTGTTTCTCTCTACATCAAATGTTCAGACACATTATAAGGCTGCTCTTTAAGGAAAACTTTTTTTTTTCATATTAGAAAAAAATAAATGGTGTCGTTGTGCATTATTGGCTACTTATTTGATATAGATATATTGTAATAGGGAAAGTTTACAAGCTATGAATTGACTGATCGTAACAGTGCTTACATAATTTCTAGTATGTGAGTAGAAATGTAAACTAATCTTTGGTTGGTTGAGTGCTGTAGGTTTGACTCGTTTCAGTATATCTGGATGAGTTGTTGGTATTTTTTTTTATATTTTCTGTTGTTTTGGGCAGTTTTGGTTGTGTTTTCTTCTTGTGTAGTCAAACCGTCAAATTTTGAATATATGGTAATTTTAAAGCAGAACAGGACAATGTTAAAAAAAATATATATTATACCATATTTTTTTACCTTCTGTGAAATCGATTAGTTAATGAATTGTGTGGTCTGGTCAATGACGTAACGACCCATTCCTTCACACGGGGCGACCTTCCAATTTCTTGGCACCCCCACCCCTTCACGTGAGATGTAAATATCGTTATCAACATTTTTCAGTTTTTATTTTGTGTTACACAATTAATGTGGGAAGCAATTTAATATTTCCGAATAGCCAAATGGCTGTCTATTTTCTTAATTTTGACTGTATGTCATATCAACTCTAGTTGGCGCACCCACATGGGTCGGCGCCCTAGCTACGCCACTAGGTCAGGTCAGCACTATGTCTAAGGGCTATTGCTGTTTAAAAAGTATGTTAAACATACATATTGTACACCTCAGAAATACCGCTCGACAAATCCGAACAACGTTCTCCTATGTCAAAAATATTGCAATAAACATTTAAGTGTATCGGTTTTATGTTAGTCCTATTATCCACACTGAACTATATAGTGAAATATGCGTTTACCCAATTGTTGCATGAACATAATGGTCTATTTAGATTAATGTTACTTTTTACGTAACAGTAACATTATATACACACTATAAACGAAATAATAGTACTCAAATATTGACACTTAGTATTTAAAGTTAGCTTTTTATCCCTTTTCATGTTGTTAAGGGAAATAACCGGTTGCTAAATTGCTATGCCGAATTGATAATATTAATAACATTTTTACAAAAGCCAGTTTTGGTTTTTTTAAATGTTAATATTTAAAGTTCTTCTAAACATACATTAAAAAAAAGATTGGCACAATTACTTTTACAAACAATGCGTAGGCCTATTAAGATCAAAACAGTATTCATTTACTATCATTGAAAATTACTTTTACAAACAATGCGTAGGCCTATTAAGATAAAAACATAATTCATTTACTATCATTGAAAATTACTTTTAGAACAGACAGCAACCTTTTGTTTTCAAGCCTAACCCCTTTTTGATGTCAACTAAAATAACGTGTTTTCGCCATAAACAACCTTCTTTAAGTCAATGGGAAATTAATCTGGAAATACCACGAAACTCAAGAAAGTATTATTATTCTCCCCTACTTACTGAACACAATATAACTATTTTAAAATGACTGCTTAAACACATAATTTCCTTTAACATAATGTGGTTTTAAAAAGTATTATAACTAATATAGTGTTAATAAAAATATACAATACAAACTAGCCATTCATCTTGGCTGAAGACTTGGAATATGTGTACGAAGAACTGGACATGATTGGACGAAAAGTGAGAATAGAACGATTTGCTGCTTTCGATACAACTACCATTGCAGTTAGTAATAACATAACACAACAAAGAATGTAGACATATTTAGACCTTTATATCTAAGCATTGTTCGGACCCCCGATTTGAGATGTAGTTTGTCATTATTTCCAACCAGCTCAGATGGGAACCTGATTAACATTAGGAAAAACTGAAGCTACAGCTAAGACCTATATACATAATCCTTAACAGATAGAACACTTTGATCTTATTCAAAATACAGAGAAGAGATTCGGTGCAATCAGTCACTCGACTACTCCGACCACTACTTTAAATGACAGTTTCAATAACTTAAGTAATGATTGCATCAACATATGCCTGCCATATTGAACACACACACACACACCTTTAAATTGAGCTACATTTGACCAGCTCCAAAAGTGACGCCTGCGTATCTTATATGGTTACATTTTTTTCTATTTTAGTTAATTTTAAATGTATCCATTAGATTCGTTACAATGTTGCCCATATTTTTTAAACGTTTTTTTTTCCGAAGCCGAAAGTATTTACCAATCATTTTTTTTTTCTCTTCTTTGGATATTGTGCAAGGGAAATAATTATCAATTTAATATACAATTTTATTAAAGAAATAAAATATTTTTAAAAATCAGTCATACCAATACATGTTTGAAATATTACATACCAACAATATTTCCTCAATTTAAACAAGATCTAAAACTGTTAGATGTTTCATTGTTTTATGTTGAACAATTACTGTAATTTTAAACATAAACGTAGTAGCTATGTTTTCTACTATTTTGATAGACATGCGAAGATATCGTTTGATCAATGTTCAACGTTATTTCAACACTGTTTGCTATATTTTCCCTATTCATTTCAAAGATAATCCATATTTATTTTATATTTGAATTTATAACAAACACAAACCTAGAAATCTGTACAAGTCCATCCTTTTCCATGGTAATGTGTATTGTATTACTTCACTATTACCAGTAGAACTCATAATGTGTTGAACTGTATGCATATCATTTTTCGCTTACAACAAAGTACCAGCTATACATAACAACATATCTGAAGAGGGGAGGGGTTAGAAGATGAGGGTTTGGTGACGATGTAGAGAAAACAAAATAAAACACGCGTTTTTGCAGTAAAAACTAGAAAATGAGTTTTAACATTTATTTTGCATAGTCAAGAAAATCGAGCTTAATTAAGATTTATAGAGAAAAATATTGAAAAAAAAATAAATTAAACGGCTGTATAATGTAATTTTAAGTGAGGTGTTTGGTAAAATGAGTTATGCTATCATTTTAGGGTAGAAGGAATCAAGTATTGACCATGACCACAACAAAGGCATAAGTTGCTTATCCTCAGATTTTTAAAATGTCTTTACTATTGGTTTGATCGTAAATGTTAAATTGAACTTCAGTGATGATTCCATTAATTGGAAACGGCAACAGAGTGACTATTTTTTACAATGTAAAGTCTTATATTTACTGTCTATGTCAATTTGACAATGTCTCAATGTAAAATCTTCTTTTAAACTTTTAAGATCATTGTTTGGTTGGTTGTACATATGCAAACATATAAAACAGTAACAAAAGCATACATATATTAACATATTACAAAAAAAAATGTTATGCAGGCCGTACAAATATATACACATGCCAAACTAGCATAGCCGTACATATGTATACATATTATGACACCCTAACACATATGGACATGTGTAAACATAAACACACCCTAGCACAGCCGTTCCCAAGTAAATATATACACCCTAACACAGCGGGCACACAATAGCTATATGTGATACTTTATTTTCACTATTCATCGATAATAAACTTCCATTCGTTTGATGACGGTATTTTCTTATACTTGTTAGAGTTTCCAACAATTAATTGGTGTACAAATTGATCATGCGTATATTAGTCTCTGTTTAATCATCTAGCTCTATATTGTGAAACAATTGAGTTCAGTGAGAGAAGTAACCTAACGTATTTGAAACTTAAAATAATCAGCCCATCTTAAGGCAATGTTATGGTCTATTTATTAGTGGAAATACACAGTTATTATAAGATTGGGTGATCTTAAATTAAGTCAATGAATATTAATTTGAATTGGCATTTTAAACAAGCATATCACAATTACTTCCCATTTACTTTCTACTGTTTTAATGGGAAACAGCTCACAGACACAAAACCGATTCCTCACTAAATAAATCTAAATTAAAAAAAAATAAGATCAACGAGAAAAATATGCTCACATATTATCAAAGCAAATTTAAATTATTATTAAATAATTAACCAAGGAAAGCTGTTCTTGAATGTTTTATTAATGCTATTGATACATTTAGAAAACGAATATTGCGTGCTTTTTTAATGTTGCTTTCAGAGACACGTAAATTATTGATCTCTTGTTTTGACTTTTGCCTAAAAAAATTATTACCTTCTAAAATGTCACATGTTTGAAATAATGAAAACTAATGTGTCTTCTAACTCAGTTGAAAAGAACGGAGATAAGATGGTACAAAGGTAATGCTAACTGAAAGACATCGGTTGTCTATGGTCATCAGGTTACTGTCATATATGTGATGCATATATTGACTCGTGCATTCAGCGACATGATGTAGTGTGGTTAACAACCTAACATACACGTCAAAATCACAAACACTCTATTTTCTAAGCGTGTCAATATATTTTAATTATTTATAAATATAAACTACAATAATACACAATTAAATTAGACAACACATATTAAGGTTATTATTCATCAAAAATTTTCAGGTGTAGACTAATTGTACGTATTGATTCACAAAAACATATTAATAAATTGCTCTTAAGTATTTATTGTATTTATTGAAACCCAGGAAATGTTTTGTTATGTTGGGTTTCTCGTCCGGATTTTGGTTTCTTTTTTTTTCTATTTTTTTTTTTACACAATGTATGGTTTATTATCTCTATAATAATAGTTTCGCTGTCTGTCTATCTGACAAGAACGCTCTGTCTGACAAGAACGCTTTGTCTGACAAGAACGCTCTAGAGAAAACACAAGCAAAATAAAAACATGCACAGTAATTCGAAAAACGAAATATGACGTCGACACATTTAGCGTAGAGTAGAACATAATCTCAAACCAGAGAGTGCACACAGTAAAATGACGTCATTGATTATCGCGTAAACATTGAAAAAAAGGAAATGTTGTCTAATCTAAATGGTTTGCGTGAAGAGTTTCTTGCATACAATTCTTCGGGTAGGGGCGAAGCCCCACCCCCCGCGTAAGAACGGGTGGGGGGGGGGGGGGTGGTGTGTGGTGTGTGGGTTGGTTTCAGTGTTTCTTTCAGACTTTTTCCTCCCCGGAGAGGGGTGGGGGTACTTGAAATTTTCGGGGGCGGGGGTAGAATTTTCTGGGAGGGGGCGGACACTGGAAAAAGTATATAATTATATTTCGTTGAATAGGACGGTAGACATGTTTTTTTTGGGGGTGGGGGGTGGTGGAGGGGTGGGGGGGGGGGGTGGTGTGTGTGGGGGGTGGGGGTGGGGGGTGGTGTGTGGGGGGTGTGGGGGGGGTGGGGGGTGGTGTGTGGGTTGGTTTCAGTGTTTCTTTCAGACTTTTTCCTCCCCGGAGAGGGGTGGGGGTACTTGAAATTTTCGGGGGCGGGGGTAGAATTTTCTGGGAGGGGGCGGACACTGGAAAAAGTATATAATTATATTTCGTTGAATGGGACGGTAGACATGTTTTTTTTTTGGGGGGGGGGGGGGGGGGGGGTGGGGGGGGGGGCGGTGTGTGGAGGGGGTGGTGTGTGGGGGTGAGGGGTGGGGGTGGGGGTGGTGTGTGGTGGGGGGTGGGGGTGGTGTGTGGGGTTGAGGGGTTGGGTTGGGGGTGGTGTGTGGTGGGGGGTGGGGGTGGTGTGTGGGGGGGGGTGGGGTGGGGGTGGTGTGTGGGGGGGTGGGTTGGTTTTAGTTTAGAGAAAAGAGACAGCACTATCAGCCTAGCGCCCGTTGTACCCTTCCTCAACGGGCCATTTTTCTCGTATATACATGTTTGGCTTCTCAAAATTTAAACCAGTGGTCTCCAAACTTTTTCGGTCCGTGAGGTCCTCTCATCTGGCCCGCGAAGATCTTTCTCCAGAAATTTTAAAACAATTTCAAAATGAAAGATGCAGCACAAAGACCAGTCTTTCAGCTGTTTGAGCCAGCCAATATGTTGGCTCTTGTAAAAGACCATAACTACTGTTGTCTACAAATGGAGACAAACTTTTTGCAGAGCATTGACCTAAAAGAGATATCAGATGCATCTATACATCTTTTAGAAAAGAAAACAAGGGGGAAAAGCGCCAACAAATTGTGGGTTGATGAGAGACTAAAGAAGATTCAGTCTTCTGACTTCGGACGCATATGTAAGGCAACAGCAAAAAACAAATTTAAATAACTTAGTTAAAGTCTTAATGTATAAACGGGATATTAGTTCGCCTGCTTTAATGCATGGTCAAAAAAAATTGAAGCTGTTGCTCTTAAGAAATTTAAATTTCTTGAAACCTATCCAGTATATATGAATTAAAAATAAATAGTTAGGCCAAGAAAGGTTTGTTGTGTTTGATATTAACCTAATAATTCGTGTCGCCACCTAGCGGCAGTGTACTTTCGTTTGTATCTATGAGCAACTGGTCATTGCATAGCGCCTAATAGAAATCGGGAGTTCCGATGAGTGAGTGCAGATGGCTGCTAACTCTATATACTCATACTATGCTTAGATGGTAGATTTTCCAATATATTACATAGATCATGTCAGATCATGTTATGATGGGCCAGTCTTTTCTACCTTGGGATGACAAAAAAAATTACATAACCAGTAAAGAATGAATTGTATTTTTATAAGTGTCAGGTGCTTTGAACACAATAGATATGACAATATAGGGTTAATTCAGTTAATCAATAGCACACACATACGTCAAGACATGTTTGACCATATATCTGGACAGCGCCCGAAGAGGCCTTGTAACTTATTAATGTTATAAATTGTCATGTTAATCATTAAAATACATTCAACGAGTGCAGAAAATAATAGTGTGTAACGAGTACAGATAACCATAAATAAATACGACAGTAAACGTGTATAATTTGAATTCTCTCCCTTGAGCGTTTCACAATAGGCTCTAGGAAAAGTGGTTGAGACCATCCCAACTTCGGCGAAATTTGGAAAGTTGTTGAGTACTCAAAGACCTAACATTTGTTAAAATTTGTAGTTGAGTGCCCCGAGATCCCCTGTGGCTGGTACCCCGACATAATAGCGCAGACAAAAGAGCGCCGACATAATCGATATTTTTGTGGCCGTTATACATGGATGACGCCTTAAGTTAATCATCACCAAAGTTGGATATTTGGACAAAGTACACGTGGTCGAAGTCTTGCTTGATCAAACTTCAGCGTACCATATTATCATGTTTAGTTGATGTGTATGTGATTTTGGACCCAATAGGTGAGTACAAGTGCATGTCTAAAGCGCGTTTTTAGCTGAAAGTCTACGTTAACATCAACATAATAAACATGAACCTAAAAACGAATACGTGTCCCTATCATTTTATTATTAGAAAACAACTACATAACATGTTCGCTAAAATGTTCAAATTTTGTAAGAAACCACTTGTCCACACGTCCGTCGTTCGTAGTTCAGTATTTTATGTTGACTAATTAGTTGTCTGATTATGTGACTTCTTAAGCCTGGGGCCCATTTTTCTTTAATAAAAAACGTGTTGAAGACGGAGCTGAGTACATGTCTGGACATTCCCCACAGTTGACTGTGGTTGAGGTCGGGACATCTGAGTAGGATCGTACATTTTGCTGCTATAGAAGCTGTTCTCACCATCTGTTAGAAGGATTAGTTGCAATGTAACAACCATGAGCAACCCCTAGGTTGATAAAATTTCATATATAAGTATTTTATCAAAATTGTAGATCCGTATCAATTTTTGAGCGATTTCCGATAACCGGAAGTGGTACTTTTCCTACTTTGAATTTTTCAAAAGCCTATAACTTGAGTACTATTTCAGATAGATAAATGAAATTTCATATGCAAGTAAAACATCTAATTCTCTACCTTCTATAACATTTTGAGTCATTTCCGTTGACTGGAAGTAGTACTTTACGCTACTTCTGATTTCTCAAAAAACTAATGTAAATTTTAATAGTAATAATACTATTGCGCACTATTATGCGCTTTTTTATTTGGCGTTCACTTGGTGTGCAATTAATTTGTCTACGAGATTTTATTCTATTTTTAAAACTTTAAGTATTTAAAATGGATTAAAAATCATGTCTATAGCCCGAGTTCCCATCCCCTGTTATTTTATATAAGAATATTCGAGAAAGTTTAAGGGAGATCACTCCCGGTTTATTTTTTTTTAAATTGGCGACATTATATTGAATACTATGGGGTAGGGATACATTTCAAATGAACTAAAATAGAAAATATGCAACTTTGTACATTTATATGTACATCGATATGAGTCTACTCCACAAATGACACCAGTCTACTCCACCCATGACACCAGTCTACTCCACCCATAACACCAGTCTACTCCACCCATGACACCAGTCTACTCCACCCATGACACCAGTCTACTCCACCCATGACACCAGTCTACCCCTCCCATGATACTAGTCTACTCCACCCATGACACCAGTCTACTCCACCCATGACACCAGTCTACTCCCCCCATGACACCAGTCTACTCCACACATGACACCAGTCTACTCCACCCATGACACCAGTCTACTCCACCCATTACACCAGTCTTCTCCAACCATGACACCAGTCTACTCCACCCATGACACCAATCTACTCCACCCATGACACCAGTCTACTCCACCCATGACAGAAGTCTACCCCACCCATAACACCAGTCTACTCCACCCATGACAGAAGTCTACCCCACCCATAACACCAGTCTACTCCACCCATGACACCAGTCTACTCCACCCATGACACCAGTCTACTCCACCCATGACACCAGTCTACCCCACCCATGATACTAGTCTACTCCACCCATGACACCAGTCTACTCCACCCATGACACCAGTCTACCCCACCCATGACACCAGTCTACCCCACCCATGACACCAGTCTACTCCACACATGACACCAGTCTACTCCACCCATGACACGAGTCTACTACACCCATGACACCAGTCTACTCCACACATGACACCAGTCTACTCCACCCATGACACCAGTCTACTCCACACATGACACCAGTCTACTCCACACATAACACCAGTCTACTTCACCCATGACACCAGTCTACTCCACCCATGACACCAGTCTACTCCACCCATGACACCAGTCTACCCCACCCATGATACTAGTCTACTCCACCCATGACACCAGTCTACTCCACCCATGACACCAGTCTACCCCACCCATGACACCAGTCTACCCCACCCATGACACCAGTCTACTCCACACATGACACCGGTCTACTCCACCCATGACACGAGTCTACTCCACCCATGACACCAGTCTACTCCACCCATGACACCAGTTTACCCCACCCATGACACCAGTCTACTCCACCCATGACACCAGTCTACTCCACCCATGATACTAGTCTACCCCATCTAGGTCAACTAAGAAGAATCTAAAATTAGATTAAAACAAAACTTTAGATTTTAACAAATATGACCTCACGCAATAGAGAACATTAACAGTCAATAGTGCAATTTTTAGAACAAGATTTTGTCGCGAAAATAAAAATATAATTAGAAAAGTGCAAAGCCACGTTGACACTTGTAGATGTTAGAAAACAAAGCGTCACATGTCATTTAATGAAGTAGATTGTTCATTTAATGACGAAGATTGTTAGTAACTATAGATTAAAGGAAATAAATTTTTTTTAAATTATTTGAATTGTCTCCCCGCCCACCGAGTATTATTTATTTATTTTTTTTTAATTTATTTTAATCCAATCGGGTTCTAACGTTACCAGATTAGACGTCGTTAACTCATGCATTAACTATTGGCTAATCTCCTCTACCCGTGTCTGTGTTGCTGGTGTTTTAATCTGCTAATGACCAGTGTGAAGGTGTGACCACATGATGACCACGTGATGACACTGATACTGTTGACCGTACATGATAACCCTGACTTAAACGACACTATAATGTCTCGATGAGGTGTGTTGGGTCATTAACACTATTATCTACCCCGAGGAAGAAAAAAAAAGACCCAAATTATTATCGAATTGTATACATGTTATAAAACTTAGGGGACGGCGTGGTCGTGTCGGTAAAGCTCATGGTTGCTAAACCGAAAAGTCTCGAGTTCGAACCCTCGGGCAGATGAGGCTCGTTAGCTGGGGACAGCCACTCTTCCAGGAGAGACAACTCCAAAATTAAACAACTGCTGCCTTGTAGTTTGTTCTTGGTTGGACAAAGGATATGGAAGCAAATCCAAAAAGAAAAGCAGGCTGAAATCGGAGTCAATAACCTCAATGGCGCATAACCAGTTGACACGTAATCCTTAATTGTGATGGTAGCATAATCGACAAAGCTCATGGTTTATAAATTCGAAAAAAAAAGTCTCAGATAAAAAGGCAGATAAGGCTCGATCCTTTGCAACAATAACAATTAAGAACGAAGAAGAAGAAGAAAATAAAACATAATACATCGGATTGAGTTCTCAGTTATTTATTTTTATTTGAAATGAAACTCGTTATAATTATCTTATGTGGGAAATGTCTACGTTGTATTTTCACTAAACAGTGATTTAGGAAGCGTTTCCCAGAACGGGAAGTTTGAAATATTAGCATGGATTTACAAAATAATATTTATATAATAACGAAATAATATAAAATAGTAAGGGCTGACAGATCGTGGCATTTTTTTAAATTAAGTTTTGACCTCTTAAATTGTCCGGCTTTTCTGGTAAATACTAAACCAACTAATTATTGTTTATCGAGACTGCATACATAAACTTTTTTAAAACACCAGACAATGCATTTGTTTTAGCTAAAATGATAGTCTTGGTTGGTATTTAAAGTGCATCAGGTGGAAAAAATATTACCATAATGTGTACTTATACAATCATGATTTTGTGTTTTTTTTTAAATTACCTTACTTTATTTAAATACTAAGTTATTCGAATGTTTCTGTCAATATCACTTGACAGCAACGCTGGTATTTTATATGAAAATCAACAAAGACAACGTTTTTATGTATACGTTGTATTTATGTAGCAACAAGTTTGTTACACTGTATAACAACAAACTTATTACCCCCCTCCACCAATCAATACAAGTAGCTTAACTTATGTAAAAATAAACGATCTATCGGTTACCATCAACTTAATTAAATCTTATCGCTGTTCTTTTCAACTGAGTTAGAAGAGATATTCTATTTCTCATTCACTTATGTCAGAATTTTACAGCCTCAGATTAATCTTTTCGCTCAATATATTTTGAGGCAGATTTATGCACATCAGATACAGATCAGCTAGTTAAATTTTTTTTTTTTTTTTTTTTTTTTTTTTTTTTTTTTTTCAAGAACAGACCTGAATGTATTATAACAGCCCTAACTAAACAGGGTTGCCACCAAACAGATTCTGTATAACAATCACACTTCATTTAATATTGGTCTACAAATAAAATACAGCCAACTTTTACAGTACAATTCAGTGTACACTGAATACAGAAAACTTTCACACCCATGTCTTCCAAATAAAGACAATTTGACCCTTGGAGTTGCATTGCTAGGAGAAAGCTTTGTGTGGCACCTCTACAAATTCAGTTATGAATGGAAGGAAGAACAAAGTGCTTAACAGATGATACTGAATTTATTTACCATTAAAGTTCTTTATCACAATTTAAAAAATATTAAAATAATATATATATATATAACATTATTGCCTGAAGATAAGTTAATAAAGATAGTTGGACGTTTTCTATGATGTGTGGATTGTTGTTTAGTTCTCTTAAAATAGATGGGATCCTGGCATGCCTTGTAATAACCATGTTATTAGTTGATACTAGCGATAAACATATAATTAATTTGTTGCTTTATTTGCATATAATACATTTTCTATTCTCTCTTACTCTACACAACTCATAATAATATTCGGTCTCTAGTCTGATTTCAAATGATTTTTCGCACAAATATCAATCTCCGCTATTAATCGCTTATCCGCGATTGATCCCTAAACGCTCCAATAATCCCCTAACTCGTTTCAGTGGTCAGCTGATCATCTCACATAAATGGTCACATAGTTTTTCCTCTGAAAACTCTAACAATCTTCTAATGATATCTACATCCAACTCGCAACTGATATTTCAGTGGTCAGCTGATCATCTCACGTAAATGGTCAGTTCGTCACTGCATTATATTGGTTATGCTTGACCAATGTCTAGTTGACCTACGCTATCTATCGCTTATCTATGACCAACATTACACTATTTCGTCATCACAGTGTCACATACAGTATCTTTCTTGTACATGGATAGCTCAAGTGTGTTGGGTCCATGATGTGTTTTAGTGTTGTTTAGATCTGCTACAATGAAGGTGTGGGTCGCAGGATCTGGTGCGGGCTGATTAGACTGTGGATTATGGGGCCAGGAATTATTCAGTGCAGTAAAAGCTAGAAAATGAGTTTTAACTTTTATTTTTTCATTGTCAAGAAAATTGAGCTTAATTAAGATTTACGAAGAAATACATAAAAAAAAAAAACAACATAAAATAAACGGCTGTTTAGTGTAATGTTGAGGGAGGGTTTCGGTAAAATGAGGTGTGATATGTATCAACAATGACGGCAACAAAGGAAAAACAGGGCAATATTAAAAAAAAAACGTTAGGACAAACTGCGGCCACATATAAATCCTCCTTACAGAACCCGTAACAAATAGTACACGTTGATCTTAGCCAAAATGCCGAGAAGTGAAATGGTGCAATGAAACACTCGACTTCTGCGACCATTGTTGTGTCTGCTTTAAATGAAAGTTTCAATAACTTAATTAAGGATTGTATTAACATAATGTCTGCCATATTGAACTTGCACAACACTTTATATTGAGCCACATCTGACCCGCTCCCAACAAAGTTGTTACATATCTTACATAGTTACATATTTTCTGTTTTAGTTCATTGTAAATGCGTCTAAATACACCGTATAACAAAATACATGCTATTTTGATTTACCAATACTGGGACCAATACACAAACACATTTAAAGATTTAAAAATAACTAAAAGTTTGCAAGGGAAGTAATGACCTACATAGTTCATAAAGATGTATTTAATGCAATGGAGACACTGGAAATGAAACAATATGTTTTATAAGTCAAGTTTATGCTATAATAATATGTGTTCTTATATCAAGTATGATAACTATTGTATACGTGTCTTTGCGTTATATTAAAAATATATATGTCATTACAACGACACATTCGCTTTTTTTATACATTTAAAAGACAAGCGAAGAAGTCGGTTTTACCAATGTTCCGCACACGATATGACATTCATGTTAATGTTAATATTGCATCTTTTAAAAAACCTGGGAAACAGAAGACGGTTCTAATGTTAATTTACTTGAGGGCTGATCGAGTGATGTTTAGCTTGAGACTGTCGATATTAATTATGCATCTAGTTTATTTGCTTCTTCTGTAGTTCAACACCTCATCCCCCCCCCACACACACACTTCCCCCCCACTCAACCGGACTGGCGGATTTTTCAAGGTACCGTGCCCTCTTTGCCAAGGGTCAATTTTATGTCTTGGAAAGTTTTGGAATGAATCAGTATGTGTACTGCAGAGACACTTCTCCCACGGTCTTTTCTATTTCTGTCCATGGGTGGCTATAATGTGAACTTTTGACTCCTCAGCTAAGGACAAAGCACAGTAAACTAAGCAGTCAAGAGAAACCTAGTTTGCACACCTTATTTTAGTCTAGTTCTTATGCCATTTTATTTTCTCCATTTGATTATTATATATGCAATTGATGTTCATGTCTTTGATGCTGTGTAAAATCTATCAAATAAATAATTATAACTGATTTAAATGTTTAAAACAATTGAATTAATAAAAAAAAAATAAAAAGGAAAAAAAAACTAATTGAGGACTGTATAGATATAGATGTTTGAAAGGGAAGAGTGTTTGCTTTTACGTGTCTCATTGTAATAACAATAAAAAAAAAATCCCTTGAATCATCATTTAATTACACATTTGCATTTTCAGTTTCAGGTTGGTTTTTTAATTTTAATTTTTTCTTTATATTTAAACGTTTTGTATTAGATCTATGTATAAGTAAACCATCTTGAATGAAAACAGGCTACAAGTAAGAAAGAAATATTACTATTGTAAATCTGTATCAGTCCTCACAAGCCGATGATGAAAACTGTAATACTAAAGCGAACACACAACTGACGCTATAAACTACGTGTCTGAGGCACACAAAAAAAAAATAATAAATAAAAAGTAAATAAAAAATTATTCACTTCAAATACAAATACATGTTTATTTCCCAATTGATTTTAGAATAGAAAATTGTCTTCGAATTACCAAGAAGTATGTACATTGCCATCCTTTTCTTGGTAATGTGTAATGTTTGGCTTCACTATTAAAAGTAGAGCGCGTAATGTGTTGAACCATATTCATTTTTCGCTTACAACAGAGTACCAGATATATAACGGATCGTCTAAACATGACTACATATCTGGAGAGGGGAGGGGGTAGAAGAGGAAGGTTTTGTGACGATGTAGAGAAAACAAAAGAAAACAACGTTTTTTGCAGTAAAAACTAGAAAATGAATTTTAACTTTTATTTTGCATTGTTAAGAAAGTCGTGTATATTTAAGAATTAAGAAGAAAAAACATTAAAATACCCACAATAAACAGTTGTTTAATGTAATTTTGAGGTGATGTTTGATAAAGTGAGGTGTCATATCAATTTAGGGGAGGAGGAAGCAAGTATCAACCATGACCACAACAAAGGCAGAAGTTGCTTATCCCTAGATTTAAAAAAACAACAACAACATATTTAGTATTGACTAAATCGTCAATGTTAAAGTCAACATCAGTGATGATTACACTAATTGAAAACGCCAATATAGTGACTATTTCACAATGTAAAGTCTTCTATTTAACTTTCTCTATGTGGGTGAGCATGTCTCAATGTTAAGTCTTCTATTCAATTGTCTCTGTTAATAAATGGATACATTTTACTAATTACTTAACATTCCCCATGTTACTATTACAAGTTTATATCACCAGCCGTGTAACTGCATTGAAATAAATAAATATTAAACAAACAAGACGGATACGTATACAAAATAACACGTTGTAAGAAAATATGAATGTTTCGGTAAATGGTCGCATTGTTTTGTTGTTTTTTTTTTTTTTTTTTATTTTTATTTGTTTTTTTTTTATTATTATATTTTGTTTTGCGTTTATATTAAACTTTATTGGGGTTGTTTACTTTTTTTAAAGACATACGAATAAGTCTATCTATTCAAAAACAATGTTCTTAAGTGAGCTTTATAGAGATTAATATTTTAAAATACCAAAGATAAATTAATAAATTAAGATAGTAGAGAGATATGTACATAATACGGGATAGGCAGGGGTGGCTAAATCAATTCAGAGAAATCAAAGATTCTAGGAAGCGTTGAGGTAAGACAACATACGAAATCCCCAATTATAATGACAGACAAACTCAAACTGTACGACTTGACTTGGACGAGACTGACCGAAACAATTACACAGAAGCTGGACAAGTATACACATTGTAGTGCAAAATGTACAAATTGGCTACTTAGGTTAATCTTACATGTTACATGTAATAAATTGTTATATACTATACTCTTTATAATGCATATAGTATACATTAATATTTAACAGTGTTTTAATACTCTGCTTAAATCGTTTGAAACCAGTAAACACATCGGAATGTTGGCAACATATATAATTGTAAAAACTTGTTTACAAACGCAGTTTTAGTTTTTTTGACAGTTTAACCATACAATTTGATGAAAAAAAAAACATACCAAAAATTAATGTGAGAAAGACATGGTGTTGTTTTTTTTACCTTCCTGCATCATAGGGTGAATCGTGTGAATAGGGTGAATCGTGTTTCAAACTGCAGCCACAGCTAAGACATCTGAACAAAACCCGTGTGCACTTTGATCTTCGCCAAAACGCCGAGAATTTAAATGGTGCAATTAACCCCTCGACTACACAGACCGATGTGATGAATGCTTCAAATGGCATTTTCTATACCTTGATTGAGGATTATATCAACATATGGTCTTCCATATTGAACTCACACACAACTTTATATTGAGCTACATAGATTAGGTTTACTGCAGTGTAGCCTACATGTTGTTATTTTTGTTCACACATGCAAATAAGTATTTACCAATAATTGTAATTCATATTTTTAAAGTTTGCAAGAGAAATAATTTGGTGTTTATTTGACAAATCAAGTACATTAAATGCATTGGAAATAATTTAAATAAAAGAGACATAATTTTTTGTTTCTAAAAACGTACACACTTTAACCTATTTTTTTTTTTAAATTTAAAACTAAATATGTGTCTTTGTTTTCTATTTAAAATGGCTATGCCTTTAAAATTTAAATACAGTGAGGATATGTGTAACATATTCATAAGACATCTGAGAAAGTCTGATTGTTGAACGATAGCTGAAGCTGGAAAAGTGATTGTATGAATTTCCTGATTTTATGAATTATATAAAAACTTCACAACCGATAGAACCCTACTCGTGTAGACCAGGGGTCGGCAACCTTTTGAAGCGGAAGAGCCAAAAGTTAATATTTTCAAAATTTCCCTGGTTTTAAAGAGCCACTAACATTTTTTTTTAATTTCAAATATTTTGTTTTTCTATTAAGATTATTAGTATTTCTGCAAGGAGCTGTAGAGCCGCATCTTGATATCAAAAGAGCCGCATGCGGCTCGCGAGCCGCAGGTTGCCGACCCCTGGTGTAGACACCATCGAAATAATTTCCTGTTTGAACGGTGTCATTAAAACTTTAACACATCTTTTATAACATTTCTTCGGAAATCCCAGACTAACCTTAATTTAACCCACATTTAAGGACATACTTATCGTTTAAACACCGACTATACAATCAAATCAAAATCCTAGATTGCCAAAATATAATCATTCCCACACAAGTTAATTCATGATGTAATATCACAGAGATGAACATACACAATCACCTAATCAGTAATATCACGAGAATTATACAGTTTAAACTAAAAAAAAAACCTTCCTGTACAGAGTATCGTTTAATTTAAGTTTGATTGTTGTCGGTGCAATGATAGCAATGTGTTATTAATTGTTGTTATAATGGATAACAAGTTGTTATATACGTAATTAGTTACGATTTCTTAGCGTTCGATCATATATGATTATTTAATTTAGATTCATTACACTAAAGAAACTGAAATAACCTATTGCTGACTTGTCTAAGTTTAGGAAAACATAAAGCGATTTAACAAGTTTGATGTTGATGCTACGTTAAAATCGTGTTGTTGCTGAACACTTCGTAGCAACATAGAATGAGGTGTGTCAATATATGGGGGTACATCTGATGTACATCTAATTCAAACGTCATGTAAACATGAATTCACTGGTATATTAAATTGACTTGTCTGGGGTAGTGTGTCTACATGTGTTTGTTACTTTAAATATCGTAACCAAAACACTTGGAAACAGCAAAAAACACTGTGTGATGACGCGCTCATGGTAAATGGTTGAAACAGGCTATATTTAGTTGGTTAGAGATACCAATGAAAATACAAGAGCTGAGAAGTGAGTCAGCAGTTAGATAAGCGGCAGACTTAGATAGTTAGATGTATTTAGGGTGTGCTGTTAGATAGGAGTTGTAGTTAGCTAGTGTAAGTAGATAGTGTATACAATAGGTTAGTTAGATAGGTAGGAAGTTGATTGTGTAAATTTTTAATAACGAACATTATATTTTGACTTGGACTGTGTGTTGGCTCTTCTCATCATCTTCATCACCCCCCCCCCCCCACACTCTCACAATTTGTGGTCCTGCTTTTCCCCACCCTCACAATTGGTGGTACTGCTTTTCCCCACCCTCACTACTGGCGTAGATCTCCATTTACCCCCACCCTCACAATTGGTGGTACTGCTTTTCCCCACCCTCACAATTGGTGGTACTACTTTTCCCCACCCTCACCTCTGGCGGTTGATCTTCATTTACCCCCACCCTCACACACTACCGACTATAATAATCAACTAAGCTTCATGTTCTATATATTTGGGAAACTGGGTTTGTTTTGGCGTCAGTAACACCAGACTAGAAACAATTATTATAACGTTAGCTATAGGGGTCATCCATTTATAACGTCCACAATTTTTTTGTTTTTTGGACACACCCCCCCCCCCCCGTCCACAAAAATCCACTTTTTTTCCTTATACAAGTCCATATGCGTTCAGAAAAGTCATATTTTTTTCGGACCCCCCCCCCCCCGCGTGTGGACGTCATAAATGGATGACCCCATATGGCTTTCCACAAATTAGCCTAAATAAATCAACGGAATATATCGTTTGGTATTAAGAGTGTATCAAGTAAATCAATCTAAGTGATCGATAAAACATTATTATTTTAAAGCATAGAAAACATATAAAACATATAACATAAACAAGGAGAGGCAATGTGGAAGCTGGAAGGGATTATATGGGCTTCAGTAATTTAAACAGGGAAGATTTATTTTCGATGTATTTTGGCATGCGACCAATAGCAGCAAACGGGTTAAATATTAGCTCACGGAGAGTGGCGTAGCGAGAGGGGGGCGGGGGCTGCGGACCGCACCTAGTAATATACATATATATATATATATATATATATATATATATATATATATATATATATATATATATATATATATATATATATATATATATATATATATATATATATATATATAATTCTCTTCTGGGAGACGTTAGAAAACAAGCTGTAAGCGCGCCGAACAGTCCCCTCTTTTTCTCTCTAGGCATATCGCAACCACCCCCACCCCCACATGGTCTGGTGAGCTGTAGTTCACGCTAAATGTTTACATCGTAGAGCCAGGTTTAGTGACGGCTATTAGAGGCAGATAATTTAGTTTAAATCTATTTTATACTTAGGGGAAGTAACTAAGTGGAGGCTGCTTTCACGTGGGTGGCGGTGGGGGGGGGGGGTGTAGGGGTTGGGGGAAATAAGGGTTTTAGTGTTTTAAAGCAAATATTTTCAGTGGCAGCATCGGTACTGTCAAATTCACACATTATGAATTACTGAAAAGTAGAAAATAAAAAAACTAAATAGCGGGTCGGCTTGTGTATTTTAAATGTTGAAAGCGAGTTGACCGACTGAATGTACAAGAGCCAACAACAAAAGCTGCTAAACATTATGGCTCATATCGTAGACTTATATGATAAGATGGACGTGTTTATTCTATTGCGTAAATATTCAGGAGTAAAAGCAAATACATTATCCACTGGTTAGTTTTTATGCCTAAGAATAAACTAAGGCAATACAATGAAACCAAAAATAGAACAACATTAAAAACGTAGGATAAAAAATAGTTTGAAACGAAAGAAAAAACTAGTTACTTGTTACCTAATGGTGTTATCTTATGACCCATGCATTCCTGTGGTCTATTTAAACATGGAACAGTGCGGACTGTTTACAGTAACAAAAACAACAGCTACTTCTTTATGGAAACCTGACATGCGTTTGAGTGGTTGTGCTTGCCACCACATCTAAAGAGATCATCTTGTTACACCCCTTAGTTAGTTTTGACAATTTTTTAAAGGTATCATTAGTGATGGGGCTGGTATACATTCGGGGTCTAAATAAAACTTAATCGTTTCATAGAAAGTCAGCTTAGGATCGATACATTGCCGTAGGTATAGTTAACATGTTCTGAACATGTATAACCCGCTCACAACTCGAGGTTAACATATCTAAAATGAACAAATTATATTTTATTTTTTGTTACAATTATTATAGGACTATATACATTTTAGCTAAAATGTATTTTTGTTTTAAATGCATTTTTTTATTAATAAAGAAACAGTTTATAATTATTTCCCATTTAAGCATTTTTTTTTATTTTTAAGGGAAATAATTCAAACCCAATTTATATTACTAGCCTATAAATGTTTAAAAAAAAATAACCTTTAGTTTAACAATAAAAACGGACATGCGTAATAAATTCATATTAAGAAAACCATTTTATAAGAAAATATGAATCGATAAGATTAGTATGTCTATGTTTTTGTAAATTGTTTGTTTTTACAAATTTATAGAAAACATTATTGAGATTGCTTTCGCTTTTCAAAAACATGCGAATTAGTCGGTTAAAGCAATATACATTCGCAATCCATGACTTGTCATAACTACTTTAATTTTTAAAAATCCTTATATATTTTTCAGAATATATGTTATTAGAAAGGGTTATAGTATCAAAATAAATATTTTGCAACATCAAAAAAAAAAAAAAAATTCCTAATATATAAAAGCCTATGTGCGCACTTTTCTCATTTCACTAGTTGGGTTTGAGTCGGGGAGACTGAAAATATCTTGAACTTTCATGGGATGTGTTTATGATTTTGATGTTTTTTCATGTTTGACTCTAAATCTCCTTACTTCTTGTGATATGCATAGTTTGTATTTTCTCTGGCACTAAGCAACCCACAAGAGATATACATTTATCTCATTCATTCTTCATTTGCAGGGGAAACAATCAAGCAAATTGTAAAGAGTTTAGGTTTGGCTGCAGTTATTTACCTTTAAGTTTAACAAACAACTTTATATTTAGCTGCATCTGACCCGCCTCTAGCGTAACGCCTACTTGTCTTACACGATTACATATTTTCGATTTTAGTTCATTATACCTGTGTCTATAAGATTTGTTCACTGTGGTGTACATATTGGTTTTTAGTGTTAATCGTATGTAGCTTGGCATAAAGTGTAAAATCAAACACAAGTACAATTCAAAACATGCTATAATATTTCTTTATTTGCACATAATCAATCATCTACACTCTTGTACCCTGCTATTCTCTACTTTGACTGTCTCGCCTATCTCCTGATACTTCTGGGTCTAATCAGACTACAACCGCTGTCTACACATAACTATCTAAATCCACTACTGCTAACTAATCCACGACTATCCCCTACACCAGGGGTCGGCAACCTTTTGAGCCGAAAGAGCCAAAAGTTACAATTTACATAAGTTCCCAGTTTTTAAAGAGCCACTAACATTTTTATCTCAATATTTTGGCATTTGATTAGGATTAACAATAATAGTCCCTATTTAACAATAATCGAAATAATCTGCAGTGACAGGAATCGAACTGTCGCCACGGTGCTGGCTACAACACGGCTGTGGGGCTGGGCCTGGTGTCCAAGCGGCTGTCAACTGTCCGTATACTTTCTACCTCACTTTCTCTCATTGTTCTCTGATGAGTGTTTTTATCCTGTTTAAAGTTGTTTTACTTTATAATATTTTTAATGTGTTTTGAAAATAATATAAAATAATTAATATTTTGCATGGAACTGGAGAGCCGCATCTTGACATCAAAAGAGCCGCATGCGGCTCGCGAGCCGCAGGTTGCCGACCCCTGCCCTACACGATCCAATGATCAACTGACAACGATATCTACATCTAACTCACAACTGATGTTTTAGTGGTCACCTGATCATCTCACGTAAATGGTAAGTTCGTTGCTGCATTATATAGGTTCAACGTTGTGGTAAAGCTGTTGATATGAGCTGGTTAGCCAGCCAAGGCTATAACATAGTTGGAGTGTATGGAAGAAAACATTGGAGGAGTTTTTTACTGACCAAGGCATTGAATATTCTGTTGAAGATATTACCCACAATGGACACAACTTTAAATTATTTCAGAGTAAAGATGGAAAGATTCGGCTGTACAGTACATATATTTTAAACTTTACTCCTGACATTGAAGGAACATTTGATGCAGTGTGGGACAGGGGAGCTCTGGTTGCACTAAACAGAGAATATGTTTCTGGATATGTAAAGAACATGAAGAAATGTTCAAGTCCTAATGGTAGAATCTTAATGGAGGTCATGGAATATAATGTTTCAATCATGGAGGGTCTTGAAGGTCCAAGCAATCCACCCCCACCCCATCCAATGTATGAAGATCAGATCAAGGCGTTGTATGAGCCAGAATGTGAAGTCAATTTTATTGAAAGAGATGATCTTCAAATACAAGGGATGGATGTTAATACAGCAATGTATAATAATATCAAGTTAAAGAGCTTGTAAATGTATTATCATAAAACATGCACTGTCTTTCTATTTTCACGATTGTTTAATTATAACAACACTGCATCAGATTAATGACACTTTAATAAAGACAGCCTTTATATATGAGTTTCATCAGGGTATTATAATATTTAGATATTTTTTTTAAATATTGTATTTAGTTTTCAGCTGGATTACCCATGTTGGTACTAAGTGTAAAGGAAGTAAATAATAAACTTGCATAATAATAACCTTGTATAATAATAACCTTTTAAACTTTAAAAAAAATTGATCACATATATATCGTGTTTATTTGTTACAAATTTGGAAAAACTAAGTTTCTGTCTGATTTAATTACATTAACTAACTAGAACTCTATGTTGTACTTCTACTGATACAACAGTTATGATGTTTTAATGATAACTTGAAAACTTACTTCAGATCATTATTTGATTTTTATTTGAATTTTTAAATGTAGCCTTATCTTAAGAGGAATCAATGTATAAAAATGTGTCTACATTAAAAAAAAAAGAAGTATTCATTTTCAGCTTAACTTATAACAGACTGTTAATTTAGCGCAAGCAGCGTCAAATGATTTTTTTCCATCTAAATTTGAATATATCCCAAATTACATACGTATGTATACAAAATGACTCATACATATAATAGTAGAAAAGCTGTGAAAGTCTGTGGTATTTTTGTTTTGTTTCTATGTGAAACTGGTCATTACATAGCGCCTAATGGAAATCGGGAGTTCCGATGAGTGAGTGCAGATGGCAGCAAACTCTATATATTCATACTATGCTTAGATGGTAGATTTTTTAATATATTACATTAATCATGTCAGATCCTGTTATGCCGGGCTAGTCTTTTCTACCATTTGTTGACAAAATAATGAATGGGACTAAATTGATAAAAAAGTTATTTTTATTGTATAAATACAAAAAGTTATCTATTACATTGTGTGTAGACTAGTGTTACTACATACGTGTTCATCAATTTATGACGTCAAACAATTTTAGATTTTTAGTATACCACCCCCCGCCCTCCCACACCAACCATCCACACACGTTCAATTTCGACGTACATAATTTAAAAGGGAGGTATCTGTTAAATACTAATTTACTAAAACAAAAGCGTTGTCAGTGATAGAAACGATAATTTTACCGAATAAAGTAACATTAAAACTTCCATAGCAAGTAGCAGCAACTTTAATGACCACACGTCATAATGAGATCTGACGACCATTTGACAACTGTATGCACGGGGCTTATGGCCTGAAATCAGGGGCGTAGCGAGGGGGGGGGGGGGGGGGCGGGGGGTGCGGGCCGCACAGGGTGAAACCAAGGCGAAAAATTGCAAAATATATAGAGAAAAACTTGAGGGGGTGGTGCAAATCAAAAGTTTGAGGGGGAGGGGTGCAAATCGAAAGTTTGAGGGTGGGGGGGGGGGGGTGCAAATCGAAAGTGAGGGGGGAATGCAAATCGAAAGTTTGAGGGGGGTGCACATCGAAAATTTGAAAGTTTGTCCCCGGGAAGGGTCACTACTCCTCTGGGGGGGGGGGGGGGGGTGACACCATTCAGTGCCGTACCAGGTGACACCCGACCTCGCTAAGCCAGGGCCAATGCCTGAAATACATATATACATTAAACATAGTATATTATAAACAGTATACATTATAAACATTAATAGTAGACAATGTTTGACAACTCCATCTAGTTTATTTCTGCTTTACATAGCTTGAACAACAAATAATTTAATGTTACCAGATCTCAGTTATAGGCCTATAGATATCACATATGTGACACGCTTCAAACATGACTTCTACTAAAGTTCTACAGCTCGTGTTCATGTATTAACAACATATACCAATTGTAATGATCGTAAGTTGTATCAGGGGGCTAGAAAACACTGTATTAAAAGTATTATAGTTGTAAATTTATATTATTAGTTTGCAAATGTACAATAATGGAGATACAATAATAATATTACCATATTCCCCAAATTAAAAAAGCAATAAAAAGATATATATATATATATATATATATATATATATATATATATATATATATATATATATATATATATATAAATGAAAGACATCGCGTGTATAATTACCAGCTTGAAAAAGTCACTTCCCCCTTTCCACCCTCCACACTACTCCACATACGTAGCAAAGAGCTCGTGTTAGAAAGTAATGGGCAGTAGGCTACAACCGCATTAAAGGATTGCCAATACCAAACACGGCAGCCAAGAAAAGTATAGCTTACGCTGACGACACCAATGTTTAACAACAGTGGTGGTTAAATCAATGCTGAGAAATAAAAAAAATCTAGGTAACAGAGAAGAAAGACGTATGGAGATACTGCGCCCTTAGCTAAAACATTCGTGCATAACAGACAGTGCGCTTTAATTTTAGTCAAAATGAGAAGAGAATCGGTGCAATCAACGGCGCGACAACTCCGACCATTTAAGTGTCTGCTTTTAAAATTTTTAATAATTTGATTAAGGGTTTTGTCAACATACTGACCGTCATATTAAACTCACACACAGTTTAATATTGAGCTACACGTGGCAAATTTTTTCAGCTAATTTTTAATGTGTTCATATTATTAAATGCATACATATTTGAATTTTATTTTAACATTGCAGATACATTTTTCCTTGCTAAGAAAAAATGAGCAAGAGAAATCATTCCCTCTTTAATGGACATAATAAGTTTGAGAACATAATTGGAAGCAAAATCAAATAATAAGAAAAAAAAGTTTATGCGTCGACCAAACACATTAATAAAAAATGGAAAATGTTTCAATAAAATAAAAGAGGTGAATTGTTTTAAAAATGTATGTAATTGCAAACAAACACACAAAATAATTATATTATAAATATTTGAAAAATATTCGAAGGTATTGTTGAATCAATATTATACGTTTTATGTTAACCGTTTGGTGTGATTTCCATTTTCATCATAACATAAATCATTTATGATAAACGCAAATTAAATTAAATTTTTTGAAAAAAATGTCGTTGAACTCGTATGACTTTATCCCAATTAGAAAGCACTATATACATGGCAATTATTTTCTTTCTTTGACATTAACATTGTTAAGTGTCACTATTAAAAGTAGAACGTATAATGTGTTATATATATGTATATATATATATATATATATATATATATATATATATATATATATATATATATATATATATATATATATATATATATATATATATATATATATATATATACATATATATATATATATATATATACATAATTATGTTTAAATACAGAGGGGTTTAGCGCTGATTTATATTTTAAAAAATGTCCCATACTAACCAAAATCGAATAGATTTATTGGTGTTTTGAAAGTCAACCATTAAAAGCATTATTTCCTGTACTTGTCTGGTGCACTAAAACATTAGTAATCCTGAGCTGTATCAGTCGGTAAGCCTACATGTGTGTACGAACTCTATTTATCTTTATCTCTCGCTTACAACAGGGTACCAGATATATAAGGGATGGTCTATAAATGACGAGATATCTGGATAGGTGAGAGGGTGGAAGGGGAGGGGTTTGGGTTAGGTGGCGATGAAGACAAAGTAACGACACGCTTATGCACTAAAACTATTAGAAAACTAGTTGTAACCATTATTTCGCTTGTCAAGAAAGTCAAGCTAAGTAAATTAAAAAAAAAAACCTTAACAAATTTCATTGAATGTTTAAAGTAATTTTGAGGGAGAGGTTTCGTAAAATGAGGTGTGATATCCTTTTAGGAGAGGAGGAAGCACGTATCATCCATGACCACAACAAAGGCATAAGTTGCTTATCGTCAGATTTTGAAAAATATCTTTTGTTGTTGTTTAATCGCAAATGTATAAACAAATTTTCATAAAAAACGTTTTAATAACAAGCGTTTATGTACCAATGCACTAAAAAGTAGAAAATAAAGTATAGACTGCTATTTTAATAACTATAAAGAAAAGCGTCTTGCCTATGTATTGTGTGTTGTTCTATTTATAGTTGTCTTCGGAAATGTGTTTACATTCGTCTTGTCTATGTTTTGTGTGTTGTTCTATTTATAGTTGTCTACAGAAATGTGTTTACTTCTCTCTTGCAGGACGCCGTCACCACGAGCCTACACATACGATTTATTTTTACCACCCTTGTCCAGTCTTCCAGTGTGTAGACCGTCCAGTGGTTGGTTATAACAATATCAACAAAGTAGAAATTATAGAATTTAAAAATAAAGCAAATACAAAAAACCCATTATAACAAGCTATTAAATGCACTGAAAATAAGAAAATAGCTTTCTTAAAAAAAAAAAAAAACTTGTGTCGCTTATGTATGTAAATGTCTCATAAGCTACCACATGGTAATGAGAAACGAACGTATTTATACTAATTTTTCGCCAGATCTTACAAACTCTCTATGAAACGTTTTATATCAGTCATTATGTTATATTTGGCACAATTGGATAGCTAGATTTATAATGTGTTTGATAATTGCATTATAGGCGAATAGCGTTTAAATTAAAATACTTTAAAAAAACAGTATTATACCAAATGTAAAAAAAATACTAATTATTTAGAGTCATTCTCATTAATTAGAGATACTTTTGTAATTGAAAATATTTTGGATTTGATAGCCAACAGTTAAAATCTTGTTTTAATTCAATGATTCCATACTTTAAACTATTCCAAGGTTAACAAATAAAGTGATAATAGTGTTGAAACCAAATCGAGACAAGAGTTATATCATTAAAGCAATAAACAAAAGTTAAACATTCTTTATAGACAGTTGCATGGATACTGTATTGTATCGTTGTGTATCGCGCTGCGAAAATGCAAAATATACTGTCAGAGTCTTAATGTCTTACACGTAGTTCTTACATTAGTAGACCTGTTGGATTGCTAGTAATATGTTTGAGTATATTGTAAACATAAATCATAAAATAAATATCACATTTGTTTGTCTAAAAATACGTATTTACTTATTACTTCCCATTATATATATTAAACAGTTCACGGGAGACAAATTTCTACTAGCTTATATCACTAGCCGTTAAATGAACTGATAAAATATACAGAAACCCGATTAGTAAGTCTGAATTGAAAATTAATTACTATAAAGTAAAATAATAAATTGTAATGAAACATTGATTCTTTTCTTTAGGATATATGTATTTTTTTTTACAATTTGTGTTTTTTTAAAGAACGAAAAACTATAAGGAGTTTGTTTGCACTTTTTAAAGACAGACGAATAAGCCAAAACGATCTATGCTTCATGTGGCCTACGTCACTACGTACGTTTACCTACTAATTTGCAAAATATTTGTAAAAATGACGTTAATTGTCAGAATAATCACTATATATATATATATATATATATATATATATATATATATATATATATATATATATATATATAATTAATTTATATGTTATTATTCCTGATTTTTACACTGCGTGTATTGCTTGTTACTTGTGATATATATATATATATATATATATATATATATATATATATATATATATATATATATATATATATATATATATATATATATATATATGTATATAATTAATGTATATGGTATTTGTGACATGATACACATAATGTAGACCGATTTGAGACATGATAAATAAATGTAGACCAATGTGTCGGATGTTACTGAACTGTGGGCGCATGTGTATGATGCTGTTAAAATGTAGGCCTATTTGTCGGTCTTAATTTAGGTCTTATCTGTTTGACAACATCTGACCCTCTAATAAATTGATATTTGATATACAACTGTGTGTATGCAGGGATATTTAAAAATGTTTTCGTTCGTTGACTGACTACATCTCGTTCTACAATGTAAAATAATTTGTTTTGATTGTGTGAACCTACTGTGAAAAATTGTGTCAATTTATCGGCTAAGTCCGCAGTTGGTGCAGCCGAACCTTAATAATAACATAACCAGTAAAGAAATAATTGTAGTTTTATAAGTGTCAAGTGCTTTGCACACATAATATATGATAATAGAGGGTTAATCCAGTTAATCATTAGCACACATATACGTCAAAACCATATATATGGACAACGACAGAAGAGGCATTGCGACTTATTAATGTTATAAATTGTCATGTTAATCATTAAAATACATTCAACGAGTGCAGAAAATAATAGTGTGTAACGAATACAGATAACCATAAACTAAAACGATAGTAAACGTGTATAATTTGAATTCACTCCCTTGAGCGTTTCACAATAGGCTTTAGGAAAAGTAGTTGAGACCATCCCAACTTCGGTAAAATTTGGAAAGTTTTTTAGTACTCAAAGACCTAACATGTGTTTAAAATGTGTAGTTGAGCGCCCCGAGATCCCCAGTGGCTGGTACCCCGACAAGAGCGCACAACAAAAGAGCGCCGACACAAGAGCGCAGACAAAAGTGAGCCGACATAATCGATATTTTTTGTGGACGTTATAAATGTATGACGCCTTAAGTTAATCATTACAATATTTGGATATTTGGACAAAGTACACGTGGTCAAAGTATCGCTGTGATCAAAATTTAGCGTACCATATTATCATGTTTATTTGCTGTGCATGTGATTTAGACCCCAATAAGTGAGTACAAGTGCATGTCCAAAGTTCGTTTTTAGCTGAACGTCTTCGTTAAAATCAACAATAATGAAACGTTAAACTAAAAACGAATACGTGTCCCTATCATTTTATTATTAGCAGAAAACTACATATCAGATTTGCTAAAATGTTCACATTTTGTAAGAAACCACTTGTCCACACGTCCGTCGTTCGTAGTTCAGTATTTTATGTTGACTAATTAGTTGTCTGATTATGTGACTTCTTAAGTCTGGGGCCCATTTTTCTTTGATAAAAAACGTGTTGAAGACGGAGCTGAGTACATGTCTAAACATTCCCCACAGTTGACTGTGGTTGAGGTCGGGACATCTGAGTAGGATCGTACATTTTGCTGCTATAGAAGCTGCTCTCACCATCTGTTAGAAGGATTAGTTAAAAATGTAACAACCATGAGCAATACTGCTTAATGATATGAACCACTTTAACATATAGATTTCTACTACAATACTCACGAAAAGTATATAACAGGCAGAACAATCAGATAGGCCCCGCCCTCTGTCAGTTACAAAAAAAAAAAAAAAAACGATTCAAAAATCTTCAAATAATCAGCCCATTTTCCGGCAATTGTATGTTCTATTTTGTTCGTGGAAAAGACACAGTTATTATAAGATTGGGTGTTCTTAAGTAAAAGAATATTAGTTTGATGATGCATTTTAAACGTGCAAATCAAAATTACTTCCCATTTAGTTTTTAAATGACTGACGGGAAACAACTCACAAATATAAATCTAATTCACAACTAAATAAAACAATGTAAAAACAACAAAAAAGAAAAGAAAAGAATGCTAACATTGCGTGGGTCTGTTCCTAAACATTAGTTAAGGTATCTACTAGATACTAAAGTGACCCACACTTTCCTTTATAGTTATTTAAATAGTAGTCTATAATTTATTTTCTACTTTGTAGTGCATTAGTACATACAAGCTTGTTATCATACAGTTTTTTATGACATTTTTTTAAAATCCATTTTAAATACTTAAACTGATAAAAATATAATAAAATCTCATAGAAAAAAATAATTGCACGCTAAAGAAACGCCAAATAAAAGTGGATAATAGCGCGGAATAGTATTAGTACTTTATAAATTTACATTCGTTTTTTGAGAAATCGGAAATAGCGTACATTGCTACTCTCGATCAACGGAAAATTTGACAGAAAGCAGACAATTAGATATTTTATTTACTTGTGAAATTTCATTTATCTATCTGAAATAATACTCAAGTTATAGGCTTTTGAAAAATTTAAAGTAAAAAAACGTTCCAGTTCCGGTTATCGAAAATTGCTGAAAAGTTGATACGAATATACGATTTTGATATTATACTTTTATTTGAAATTTCATCAACCTAGCTTTAACGGTACTCAAGTTATCGTGTTTACAGAGACACACAAATACACACATACACACAGACATACGGACAATATTGCAAAACTATGTTTTTCCGACTCAGGGAGCCTGCACGATTACAAGACTTTCTCTATTCACCGTATATACGAGAAAGTAAAAAGAGCAGCAGAACATGTTAATTATTATTTTTTTTTTTTGTAGTTTAATAGTGTTCCTCTCTTGCTTCTATCCCATTCGAGCAAGGGTTGACAGCAAGAGCAGGTTTACATTAACATATATTACATTATTTTACAGATTAAAACCGTGCATCTCAATTCTAAGTTTTCCATAATGTGCCTTAACCAAAACGTCTAAGAGTTTTAACAAATGATTAGTGTTCCTTTGTAGAATCAATTAGTGATTTTTTATCTTCCGTCGTAGTTGTATGTTGCCCGGTCTTCGGATGGTGGTGGCTTACGTGCATCTGTATTATTTCCTCTGTTGGGAGGATTAAGTTATAGAAGCCGCACTCGTAGGAAGTTGCTTCAGGGTGATTTTGTTTGTAGTGCATGCCTATGTCGTTGTGTATTGTTTTATCGTTACAGATATTGCACTGTATGAGTTGTGTGTGTCTTTTGTTTTCATGGTTTCCCGCACTCATGGGTGAGTTGTACTTTCTGTCGCAGAATTTGCATTGGTTGTTGTCGAAGACTGCTTTTTTGGTCTTTTGAGCCTTTGTTATTGTCCCTAGCTCTGTAGGGCTGAGTTCCGTTTTCCTTTTTTTTTGTTTGGTGAGTTAACTTCCATTTCTGTCTCTGAGCTAATGCTTGTTGTTGCCATGTTAAGGTTTGTTGTTGCGGTTGAATTTCCAACATATAACTTAACTTCCATTGTAGTAGAGGTTGTTGGTTTGACTGACGGCTTTGAGGGACTTGTTATTAGTTTCCTGATTAATGCTAATGTTAACTAATAGTTTTAGAACAAATTATAACCCTCAATTCAAGCGGAGAGCAGAACATAGTTAAACATATTTCATTGTTTGTCTTTAAAAAATGTAACATACAAATATACGGTTTTCAATTTTTGCAATTACAACAAAGCTTTAATAATTAATCAAATTATAACTAAATATTTTGCAAATCATTGTATACAATTGTTTTATTTAACTAAATAATTTCCTTGATTTTTAAATTAAAAGGTGATTAATTACACAATTTCTTATATTTTACTCGGCATGCTAATTGTTGCAGATTTGCATTGTATCCCTTGAAAACATTAAATGTAGCATGTAACAGAGGGAGGTAATTACTATTGGTAAATAAACGTTTTTATTGGTACAATCAAAACTATAGGATCTGTTTTATTATTTATTTTTTCTATCAGTTATGTAACTGTTTACCATCCGCCTAAGAAAAAAAAAAACGATTTTCTTTTTACTAGTGGTAGGGGATGGGGCAGTGACAACGACATTTTTTTCTAAAACAATTCATGGCATTTCAATATCATTTTAAACATGTCAACTATTGTTACTAAACCATAGTAGGCCTACATCATTATTTTGTGACAAAGCCTAAGATTAAGTAGATCTAGTCATATTTTCAAGAAAAATACTCAAAACAACCACGTTACAATAATAATTTTAAACATCAGCGCTTGTATAATGTGCTCGCTTGGTCATGTGTATAGGGCGAGACCACAAAAAAAGGGAGAGGCGGTTTGTTATGGAAACACATGAAGTGAAAAGTTAAGTTGAGTAAAAGTAACATAATGACGTCACGTTGATTAGCCGAAATTACCCTAACCCATATAGTCGTTGATAACTAGACAGCTACACATGACAATAAAAAGTTCGGTCTACAGCATCTTCAATTAAAAAAAAGGTGCATGACTGTCTGCAATCTCTGACTCTTTATAACATATAGTGGGTAAAAAAGCCTTTAAAATCGAGAGGCAGGGTACACAGCTTCCATGCGCGATCACATCTTTAGATAGTCCTGGCACATTCACACGGTAAGTTAACAAGACGTAGACTTACGGACATCTTGGAAAGTTTAACTCCCAATTATTATTTAGGCCTAGTAATAGATGTAACCGAAAATATCAAATCACTATATTACATTATTAGTTATTGTACACATTGCATATTCATGAATTCGTAATTTTGCAGCTTGTATTGAGAGGTCTACTAAATGTTTGTGGAAGTCCACTATTAGAGGGGGGGGGGGGGTCGTCGAAAGTGGACGTAATTAGTGGATGTCCCTTAAAGGCCGTGAAGTGAAATGTGCAGTCAACCTCTCGACTACTTCGTCATATTTTGTCTGGTTAACTTTGAAAACATGTTATATAAAGAACATGTATAACCCGCCAACAACATGTTATATAAAGAACATGTATAACCCGCCAACAACACGTTATATAAAGAACATGTATAACCCACCAACAACATGTTATATAAAGAACATGTATAACCCGCCAACAACATGTTATATAAAGAACATGTATAACCCGCCAACAACATGTTATATAAAGAACATGTATAACCCGCCAACAACATGTTATATAAAGAACATGTATAACCCGCCAACAACATGTTATATAAAGAACATGTATAACCCGCCAACAACATGTTATATAAAGAACATGTATAACCCGCCAACAACATGTTATATAAAGAAAATGTATAACCCGCCAACAACATGTTATATAAAGAACATGTATAACCCGCCAACAACATGTTATATAAAGAACATGTATAACCCGCCAACAACATGTTATATAAAGAACATGTATAACCCGCCAACAACATGTTATATAAAGAACATGTATAACCCGCCAACAACATGTTATATAAAGAACATGTATAACCCGCCAACAACATGTTATATAAAGAACATGTATAACCCGCCAAAAACATGTTATATAAAGAACATGTATAACCCGCCAACAACATGTTATATAAAGAACATGTATAACCCGCCAACAACTTGATGTTCGGCGAACTTGAATGAACATATTAAGTTTTCGTTATTGTTACATTTTATTATAAGATTATATACATTTGAGCTAAAATGTATTTTTTCTTCATGTAATTTTTTTTTAACAATAAAGATAATTACTTCCCATTAAAACATCTTATTATAATAAGGGAAAGATTTCGAATACACTTTAAATCCATAGCCAAAAAATGTAAATACATAAACAATAAGTAAACAAGTCGGATATGTACAGTAAATACATATTTACAAAATACAATTTTATAAGAAAACATGAAGTGTTTAGATAAGTGTTTTATTTTTATTTTAGAAATGTTTCTTTTTGTCAATTATGTAAAACTGTATCGAGTTTGTTTACACGTTTCAAAGATATTCGAATAAGTCGGCTAAACAATATTTGACATTCTTCATCGTTTTTGTTTTTAAATTAATACTTTAATATTAAAAAGGCAGTTCAAAATTATGTTAAAAAATTTGATGTTGATGTACTTGTTTTAATTGCAATTAAAAGTATTAAAAAAAAATAATAATATTAAAAAGACAAAAAAACAATAAAAAAGACAAAAAAAAAATTAAACAAAAAGTGTATGTCTGGAATTAAATCAACAACTAGAATCCAAACGGTTCAATTCACATAGTCAACACATGCGGTTACGTCTGTTGGATGACGTAACTATTGACGGTGTGATTGAATGTTTGAACATACGACTGCTAACCCAACCGTCTCTATGTTGAATCCGGCTTCAAATCTGTAGAATTTCTTTGAGTCCACCCAGTTTTTATGGGTACCTCATTCACGTTTGGGAAAGTAAAGGCGGTTGCGGTTTTCGTTGAACACTCTCTGGGTATGCCGATGGCATAGAAACTCGTGAACTTTAATTCAATTCAACGTCTGGTACGAAATCAACTTTAATATCGTATATTAACAAAATATGTCACATAAACACGCGATGAAAAACACAAACGGACTGAAGTCTAACTCAGCAGACTCTAGAAACAAGAAACCGTAATTAACAAAGTTGAAGTTCACTAGAAGACCCTTGTTGTTATCCACATGGCTGTATCATAGGGAGAGCTGTGACAACATATGGGGGAAGTGCAGGGGCGGAACTACAGTGCCGCCAGACCATGCAATTTGGGGGGGGGGGGGGGCGTCATTTAGGGGCCCATAGCCGACCATAATAAATTTTGTATAGTTAAAATTTTTTTTTTTTGCATTTTTGACTTGACGGTAAAAGCTTTTGTAAATATTAAACAAATATACTACAGTAGTGTTGTTATACAGTAGCTAACACACGCTGTTGCGTACAAACATATAGATTCTATATGCACGAGTTGTAGTGTGAAAGATAGGCAAACGTTCAAAACACTTCAATGACTTATTTCCCTTGTTTAAATGGTAAAATAGGGGTGCTCATACTAAGCTCCTTTTAATATCTTTGTACTAAACACATCAAAAGGAAATTACTTCTCCGAATTATTATTTTTTTTTAAAATACGTACTAAAGATTGACATAGCATAAAAAAATATATATTTTAAACAAATAATACAAGTATAAAAAAAAACATAAAAATAAACATAACACGATAAACCATTACAGATACAAAGCTTCCACGCTTTATATTCTTTTAGACCGGCTAAACACTAGAGCAGGGGTCGGCAACCTTTTGAGACTGAAGAGCCAAAAGTTTCAATTTTCAAAATTTATCAATTTTTAAAGAGCCACAAAATTTTTTATTTCAATACTTGGTATTTGAGTAGCATTTGGTATATATATATATATATATATATATATATATATATATATATATATATATATATATATATATATATATATATATATATATATATATATATATATGAAATGTTACTTGCATGCTAGTCTTAGCCTTAACCTCCAACTCTTGCAACTTGCTTTTGAGTTCTGTGAATTTACCTCTCTACAAATGTTTGGTTTACAAATCCAGCAATTCCATTTAAAGCTAACTAACATCAATTCTAAAATGATCTCATTTGTTTTTGTGTTGAGATAATCTACCATGAACGTCATAGTACTTGCGTTTGTTGTGAATTGCTCAAATCTCTCAGGAATTCATCCTTCATTTTGTTTAAAGTAGCATGTTAATAGTAGCATTTGTTTCATCATGATATTGTTTAAAGATTTTTTATTTTTTTTTAAATTATGTAATTTACGTGTCCTCAACAATGACAAGTAATTTTTTTCGAAACAATCCACTTTTTCCAACATTACATAGGCTGGGGTTTCTTTTCCTTGCAGTATTATATTTAGCTTGTTTAGTTTCTTATTGATATCCACCATGACGTTGATTCTTTTCAATTGGGGAAGGAAACTTTAATAGGAAGTACATTGAAACAGGGAGTAAATAAATAATCTAATTGAATAGTGTGTGTTTATTGTTTATATTTATTATCATATCGTTCATTGCCGAGTGTTGCATAATATTTTTTAAGAGTTTTGAAAAAAAATAATATAGTTAATAATATTTGCGAATGGAACTCGAGAGCCGCAACTTGACATCAGAAGAGCCGCATGCGGCTCGCGAGCCGCAGGTTGCCGACCCCTGATCTAGGAGAGACAACTCCGTAATAAAAAACGTCTTCCTTGATCATTTGTCGAAGCTAAAGAACGACAATCCAGGCAGAAGAAAAGCTGAAGTCGGAGTCGATGGACCATTTAGAGCACAACATGTACACACGAAGGGGACGACGTGGCCTAGTGGTAGCGAGCTAGGCTTCTAACCCGAAAGTTTCGAGTCCGAATCCGGGTTCAAGCCAGTAGAACCTCCCTAAGTCCACCCAGCTCCGATGGGTACTTAACTCACGTTATGTAAAGCAAAGGCGGCTGTGCATAGTGCTGACTACACTATCCTTTCTTATGCCGAGGTCCCTGAAACAGATTATCTCAGTTTCATCTGCCCCATTTGTCTTAGGCCCTAAAGATCATGTGCGTTGTGGAGATCGCAACTTATATTTCAATTTCAGAATGAAGGCGTCCATGGTCTAATTTAATATAAACATTTTTTTTTATTTCGTAAGTAGTGGTTTTTTTAATTAATTAATTTTTTTTTTTTAATTTATGGGTATTTATTTATTAGATTAGAACAATAATCAAAATTAGTTATTACTTATTTATTTAATTTTTTTTAAAACTATCCAAGGGAGACAACCTTAAAGTATGTTCTCCAAAAGCCCTTAAATATAAATAAACTTGAAAATTCACAAAATGAAACTAAGAGTTATTATTTGTTGTGTTTTAGAATATACAAAACGTTTTACTGCTCTATTGTTTACAGATTTACATATTTTTATAATTAGTATTTTAATATATTGCAAATAAAAATACATTTACCTTTTTAAATATTGTAATTTAAATAACCGAATGTTCAGTTTAAATTTATGATTGAAGGAGTTTTTAAGTACTCGTGAAGATCTATTTCGTTTTTAAATTTGTATCGCTTTCAGTGGTCGCTTGCGGCTCCCTTGTTCTTAGAATACGGCTCACTAATTCCAAATAATTATTTCATTTTCATAACTCATAAAAAAATATTATACTGTAAAAAAAAACAACTTTAAACAAGATAAAAACACTAAGAATAGGTGGAGTAGATTGTATGATAACAGCTGCTTGGGCACAAGGCCTAGCCCCACAACTGTGATGTGGTCAGCCCTGTGGCAATGGTTCCATGCTGTCTACTACCGAAGTGCACATTTTATTTACTATTTTTGAATATTTTCAAAAGTAGATATTTAATTCAGAAAGCATTTTTGTATGTGTCAGTGTGCATTAATTTGACTTTAGTGACATAGTTTTTTAGTTATTAGCTTCTTAATTGGGTAAGAATAGTGATATAGTTATATAATTTTATTGTATTATTCTATCAGAGCTTACTAAAATACTTTATTATGTTTTGTGCGACAGATATGTATGTTTTTATGTGAATAAATTGTATTTTATAATTAAACCCATTTATTTTAAATGTATTTACCTAATTCTAATCACATACCATAATATTAAGAGAAAAAAAAATTTTAGTGGCCCTTTAAAAACTGGGAAATTTTGTAAATTGTAACTTTTGGCTTAATCGCCTCGAAAGGTTGCCGACCCCTGGCCTAACACGTTTAAGTAAAAGATGATGATGATCCTTGTTAATAATTGCATAGCCGCCAGTCGATGAAAGAGTGCGACACAGCATCCTTCTACATCACCTGTGCAGCTGCCATAAAAACAATCAGCAGATCTTGATCTCCCATATGTATGTCAATACTTTTACTGTGTTTGTTATTCTATTATGGTCTCCGAGCACATATATATATACACACATATATATTTATATACACACACACACACACACATATATATATATATATATATATATATATATATATATACATATATATATATATATATATATATATATATATATATATATATATATATATATATATATATATATATATATAGCTAGAGAGAGAGAGCAGTGAGACAAACCGACTCACGTATTTATACATAAATGGATGGATGTATATAGTTGCGAACTATAATCAATGTTATTAAGCAGAGGTCGGCAACCATTTGAGACAGAAGAGCCAAAAGATCAATTTACAATATATCCTAATTCTTAACCCATATTCTGCTAGCGTCCCACTTATGGGACGCTTGTAAAAAAAATTGCTAAAATTTATTAAAAACTAGTTAAAACACAAATTATGTTTCATTGTATTTGAAAATGGTTAGACTATTGAATTTGTGTGTGTTTTGTGAAAAAAATTAATTTAGAAAAATGTTATAGTGCCGGATTTGCAGGACTTGTCAAAATGGCGGAAAAAAGAAAACATGCGCACAGGAAAATGCATATCTTCTAAAATATTAACATTTTAAGTGCAAAATACATTTGAAACTTGTAGCAGTACCATATTTCTATCTGATAAAAATTTAAGAATAACAATTTTTTTTTACTACTTCGTTATATCAAGTGTACAACAAGCGTCCCATAAGTGGGACGCTAGCAACGAATGGCCCCATGTACATTGTTACACAAACGTCACATTTATTGGACACTAGCGAGAAACACATATGCAAATGTTTATGTTAAATGGTTATTTATGGTGAAACAATTGTTGACTATGTTAACTGCTGACTTTGGGGTGTTAAGTATTATTTATAGATATTTAATTATGAACTTGACCTATATTTATGCAGATTGTTACACAAACGTCACATTTATTGGACACTAGCGAGAAGCACAGATGCAAATATTTATGTTAAATGGTTAATTATGGTGAAACAATTGTTGACTTCGTTAACTGTTGACTTTAGAAGGTTAAGTATTATTTATAGATATTTAATTATGAACTTGACCTATATTTATGCAGATTGTTACACAAACGTCACATTTATTGGACACTAGCGAGAAGCACAGATGCAAATATTTATGTTAAATGGTTAATTATGGTGAAACAATTGTTGACTTCGTTAACTGTTGACTTTAGAAGGTTAAGTATTATTTATAGATATTTAATTATGACCTTGACCTATATTTTCTTATATATTATTGTATTAAAAATTGCAAATATTGAAAAACTTACATTTTATTTTTAAGTTTTCAGAATTACGCTTACTGAAGTATTTAATATCATTGAATACAAACTAATTTAGTATTGCTGTAAATTTACTAGCGCGTGATATTAAAATTATAACAAACCAGAATAATAACAATGGCCACGATTGAGGTGAAATGATTCAGTCATGGGGGTTGGATAACTCTCTTCATATAAGAGCTCAAGCTACATATAGCAGAAATGTGAATTAGCTGTGTACTAGTGTCATGCCCCAATAATATTCCCATCCAAAGGTTCCCGATACCAGTTTTACAATGTTAACTTTTTAAGGAGATTCCTGGTGTTAGATTGGGAGCTGTTCGCATAGTGAGGTGCATACATGGATGAGAGCCATAAACATTCAATACAAGCCCCCAGAAACAGATCCGTGCCCTAGACATAAGATGTCTGATGTCCTAATGTACGCCTGTGAGGGGGGGGGGGGAATAGTGAGGGTAACAAAAGAGAAGATGGCTGGATGACATCTGGGACTGGACCGGATCGTCTTTTGCAAATTCACTGAGGGTAGAGTTTCTTTCAGGCATCATTTCGGAGAGGGGTGGGGGGGGGGGGGGCTCTGCCCCCAGAACAAAATGGAATTTATCTACAAAACATACTTTTACCAATGTCCACCCTTCCCCTGAAATTTAAGTCCCCCCCCCCCCCCTGAAAATTTCAAGTACGCCCCCCAAAAAATCAATTATTTATATTTAATTATATTACAGTTTCGATGAATAATAACAATATTTGTGATCATGTGTGTATAATTAGATGTACTAGTCACAGCTTTACTTATTTCCAAGTGTTGTTCACATTGATGGATGCTAGATTGAAAGAAAACTAGACTTTTGAACAAAATTTCTGCATTTTAGACCATGGTATGGCTAAACCAATTGATCATTATCATTATTTTTAGCTGTCCTAAACAATGTCATCATTGGTCTAACAATACAAAATCAGTATACAGCTTAATGTTCGCGTGATTAGCCATATTTCGTGATAAATGATTTTATTTTTCAATAAATGTACATGGGGCCGTTCGTTGCTAGCGTCCCATTTATGGGACGTTTTTTAAAAAATCGATATTTAAAAAAGTATTGATTTAAAAAAAAATCCATAGCCATTCCTTCATTCAGTGCCCAAAAGCTAAACCATATCAAAAAATTATAAAAATTTGAGACCTTGGGATAATATGGGTAAGAGTCACTAACATTTTTTTTTTCAATTTAATGGTATTTGATTAGGATTAGGTAAATGGATTTAAAAGAAATGGGTTTAAGTCTGAAATAATATTTATTCATATAAAAACATAAGCATGTTTTCACAACACATAATAAAGTATATAACTAGCTCTGCTAGGATAACAAAATCAAATTATATATAACTATAACACTATTCCTACCTAATTTAAAAGTTAATAACTAAAAAAAACCATGCACAAAAGTCAACCCAATGCACGCTGACACGTAAGACAATGCCTTCTGAAAAAAAAGAAAATAAATAAAAATTGAAAATATTAGAAAAATAAGCACTTCGGTAGAAGAAAGCATGGAACTACTGCCACGTGGCTGGCCACATCACAGTTGTGGAGGTGGGCCTAGTAAACCAAGCAGCTGTCAGCTGTCTGTATACACTCTACTCCACATATTCTTAATGTTTTTATCATGTCTTAAGTTCTTTTTTTACAGAATAATATTTTTATGAGTTATGAAATTTAAAAATGTCACTATTATGGAACTGGCGAGCCGCATCCTTACATTAAAAGAGCCGCATGCGGCTCCCGAGCCGCAGTCTGCCGACCCCTCTACTAGAGGGTTGGCAGTATTACAGCAAAAATATTGAATAAACAAGTTCTAAATCTAAAAAAAATAAAATAAATCAAAACAGTCTAATGCGCTCACTCACATGACATGTTGTTTTAGTTTAAATTGAAAATAAAACAGTTTTTTTTATTTTTCAAAACCCGATCAGGGCAGAAAAAACTATCCATCGTTTGTATATATATATACATATATATATATATATATATATATATATATATATATATATATATATATATATATATATATATATATATATATATATATATATATATATATATATATATATATATATATATATATATTTATATTTATATTTATATCAGTGGCGTAGGCAGGGGGGTTAGGGGGGGTCATAACCCCCCATAGACCCCTCGGTATATATATAAAGTATGAGTGGGGGTGCAAATCGAAAGTTTGAGGGGGGGGGGTGCAAATCGAAAGTTTGAGGGGTGGGGGTGCATATCGAAAGCTTGTCCCCGGGTAAAAATTGGAACCCCCCCCCCCTTGAGACGATCCTGGCTACGCCACTGATATATATATATATATATATATATATATATATATATATATATATATATATATATATATATATATATATATATATATATATATATATATATATATATATTGCAAAATATATAACATTATAATATCTTCGATATAAAGTATTCTAAATGTTGAAGGCGAGTTGACCTACTGGATGTAAAAGAGCCAACAACAAAAGCTGCTAAACATTATGGCACCTATTTTAGACTTATATGATAAGATGGACGTGTTTAATCCATTGCGTAAATATTAAGGAGTAAAAGCAAATACATTATCCACGGGTTAGATTGTGTGCCTAACAATAAACTAAGGCAATACAACGAAAACAACAATAGAACAACATTAAAAACGTAGGATAAAACATATTTTGAAACGAATGAAAAACTAGTTACTTGTTAACTAATGATGTTATCTTATGGCCCGTGCATTACTGTGGTCTATTTAATCATATAACTGAGCAGACTGTTTACAGTAACAAAAATAAAATCTTCTTTTTTATGGAAACCTGACAGTCGTTTGAGTGGTTGTGCTTGTCACCACATCTAAAGAGATCATCTTGCTACACCCCTTAGTTAGTTTTGACAATTTTTTAAAGGTATCATTAGAGATGAGGCTGGTATACATTCGGGGTCTAAATAAAACTTAATCGTTTCATAGAAAGTCAGCTTAGGATCGATACATTGCCGTAGGTATAGTTTACACGTTCTGAACATGTATAACCCGCACACAACTCGAGGTTAACATATCTAAAATGAACACATCTATATACTACTAAAACTCAACTTTGTTTACATGTTTGAATATTTATTTGTTTGCCTGATCGACTATTGTGATATGTTCGACTCTATCTGGAAAGCTGTAAAATAGTATGCAGGTAGAGAATAATTTTTTAATGCAGACAGACTGTTGATCACAAATTTATTTAAAGACGTTAATTAATTTATTGATTTATTCATAGTTAAATTAACCGTATTTTTTTAAAAATGTTAATACTTTGAATAAACTTTGTGGGGATAGTGACGTCCCTTGATGTGTTTACTTTTTGGTTCAATAAAAATGGCGGACTCATCATAGACTTTGTGGCCCATTCAAAAGTTTAACGCGTTACAAAGCTAATTTTCTGCCGGCTATAACTTAAACAATACGTCCGTTTGCTGTATTTATTACGTTCCAACACTTATATCAATTTTCAACTGTCTTTTTCATTTAGTTTTACGATAAATTTCTCTAGATCTAAAGATCAGCTGTCGAAGGGAAGTTATGAATCTAGCCTAGATCTAGCCTAGATCTAGATCTAGATTCTAGGTCACTACTAGACTCAGTGTAAATTCTAGATCTAGACTTAATGTAAATTCTACATCTAGAATCTATTTCAGGCCTTAATACATCTAGAATCTATTTCAGGCCTTAATTATTTTATATAAATCTTTGGCTAATTTAAGATTAAATTTAATTTGAAAGTTACTACTACTAGATCTATGCGCGGAGACTCAAAAGTATAGTATAAAAATTCATTTGTGACGTCACGAGTAAATAGCTAAGTTGGTAGCGTAGCCCGCTCTCATGTGGGTGGCACAGGTTCTAGACCAATATGTCAATGATATTTTTTTTTCAATATTTTTTTTTTAGATGTGAATGATAAAGTTGCCTATCTGAACTTGGCAGGATACAGGGCAGGTGAAGTAGAGTTCATCTGTTTCTTTGTCCTAAGCATATGAAAGGATAGTGTGGTCAGAGACATGCTCGGCTGGAATCGTTTTTTAAACGATAAAAACAAGTTGTCTGAGACTTGGCGGGACACTGGGCAGGTGAAGTAGAGTTGAGTAGGTCACATGTGACGTCAGTATATGAAGGGATAGTCCGAAATCGGTGTTTTCGGTGTTTTTAAAAGATAAAAAACATATTTTTGAATGTGGGGTCTGTTTTTTGTGACCATAAGTGACACTGCAGTAGCGTAGCGAGGAGGGGGGGGGGGGCGGGAGGGGAGGCGGGGGGGAGGCGGGGGGGGGGGGAAGGGGAGGCGGGGGGAGGTGGAGGGGGGGGGCGGGGGGGACATATGTTGGGGCGCCAAAATGGTTTGGAAAAATAAATTGAAAGGTTGAGGGGGGTGCAAATCGAAAGTTTGAGGGGGGGGGGGGGTTGAAAATCGAAATCTTGGGGGGGGGGGGGTTAAAATCGAAAAGTTTGTCCCCGGGCGCCGGGAAGGGTCGCTATGCCTCTGAGTGACAGACGTGATGTTTTTTTATGGATGACCCCCGAAACCCACAGTTATCCAACGGATGACGGGTATTCTAGTTATATTTAATTTTTTGTTACAATTATTATAGGACTATACACATTTTAGCTAAAATGTATTTTTTTTTTAAATGTATTTTTTTTTAACAATAAAGAAACCGTTTATAATTACTTCCCATTTAAGCATGTGTATTTTCTAAGGGAAATAAATCAAACCAATTTATATCACTAGCCTATAAATGATTTAAAAAAAAATAGTAACCTTTATTTAAACAATAAAGACGGACATGCTCATTCAATTTATATTTAGAAACACATTTATAAAAAAATATGAATTGCTTACATGAGTGTGTCTTTGTTTTTATAAATTGTTTGTTTTTACTAATTTTAGAAACATTATTGAGATTGCTTACGCTTTTCAAAAACAAGCGAATAAATCGATTGTTCAATGTTACTTAACGATGTATAATGTCTTGTCATAACTATTTTAATTTTTAAAGGGGAAACTATCAAGTAAATTATTTAAGTAAAGTATTTACCTTTAAGTTCAACTAACACTAAAAAAAACACCTCTTTCTCTGCTGCTCCACTTCTGGCTTATATAAACATAAATTCACCAGAAATGAATGTCCTATACCCTTTCTGCGAGGTAAAGAAAGAGGCCATAGCTGAGTAATCTCCATAAATACTCTTTGTTTGCATGCACAGTAAGTCAAACTCAGCTCCGCGACAACCGCTGTCGTTTAAATAAGCATTTATTACCTAATCACTAAGGTGTGACCGACGCATTACAATTAGATGCTAGTTGTATTGTCCATGGAGGGCGGATGTCTTTCGCTTAAGGCATGTCTCTGCCATCAAAGCAGGCGGCCAACCTGATACGAAGGTCTGTCTTCATTGTCATTTGTTTGGCAACCCAACCTACGCTGTCTATCGAAAAAAAATGTCTTTAATCTTCGCATACTGTATTAGTATTCTTAATTTTAAAATGTTTAGTGCAATATGACAAATGTATGCGGCAAACGTTTCTAACAATTATTATATAGGCCTATAAACAATATTAAACATAGTAAACACAACCATGTGAAAGTCAATAAAAAAATCATCCAATACACTATTACAATTTCGTTGGAAGATATTTTGTCTGATATATTTTGTCTGATATCAATTGCCCATGGTATTATTTGTCCTTGAGATCATTTGTCCTGAGATCATTTGTCCTGAGATCATTTGTCCATGAGATATTTTGTCTGATATATTTTGTCTGATATATTTTGTCTGATATATTGTGTCTGATATATTTTGTCTGATATATTTTGTCTGAGATCAGTGAGGAGCTTAAAAATTTTTGTAATTCTGCTCACCGTGGTAGGACAGAGCTGATCATTCCGCTTCTCACTGTTCATGAAGTATATGTTAGCCTAAAATCTCTTAAACCGTCTTCAACAACTTCGTTTGATGATATTTCTAATAATGTATTGAAGATTTCAGCTCCAATAATTTCCGAAGTTTTAACCTATGTCTATAACCTCTGTATTGCCAAGCATTATTACCCGACACATTTTAAGCATGCTAAGGTTATACCACTACACAAAAAAGGTAACATCCAAGATGCTAATAACTACAGGCCAATTTCTATACTTTCTTCCCTCTCCAAGCCACTAGAAATACATATAAACAAATGCATTTCAAATTACCTAGAAAAGCTCAAGCTTTTCCATAGTAATCAGTCTGGGTTTAGAAAGTTTCATTCTTGTCACACTGCTCTGATTAAGATGAATGAAAACTGGCTTAAAAATATTAACAAAAACCTACTCTGTGGCTCGCTGTTTGTCGATTTCAGAAAAGCCTTTGATTCTATTGATCACACCATACTTCTTAAAAAACTAATTCCATACAAATTCCACGACTTTACAGTTAGGTTACTTCACTCCTTTTTATCTAACCGATCTCAACGCGTGTTTCACCTTAATACCATCTCTTCACAGAAATATGTTAATATAGGGGTTCCACAGGGCTCAATCTTAGGTCCTTTACTTTTTTCTTTATACATTAATGATCTTCCATTACATATTGACGCTGGTCAGTGCGAGATGTTCGCTGATGATACTTCTTTGCATGTCTTTGCAGACAGTGCTGCGTCACTCAGTTACAAACTTCAAACATGTGCCAATCAGCTTGCTACTTGGACAAAATTTAACAAAATAAAACTTCACCCCGATAAAACCAAGTCAATGTTTATTACAACTCATCAGAAACGCCTTCGTCTTCCATCCACCGCATTAAACATTACTATAGACAATTCAAACATTGAACAGGTAGACAGTTACAAATGCCTAGGATTGTTTATAGATCACAACCTCACTTGGTCTGACCATATTCATTTTCTAAGAATGTCCTTATTAAAAACAACCTTTCAATTAGCAAGGATAAAGAACTTTCTCAACTATAGGAGCAGGCTGGTTTTTTATGAGGCTTTTATTCAATCCAGGTTGGATTATGCTTCTGTAGTGTGGAGCGGCAGCTTTATATCTAAGCAGCGTCCTCTTCTTTCTTTACAAAAAAGGGCTATAAAACTTGTTACTGGCTTGTCTAGTAGTCTGGATTCTTTTCTTACTACTAAAATACTTCCATTAAATAAAAAGATAATATATACTAAATCAATTTTCTTATATAAAATATTCCACGAAACAGCCCCCTCTTACTTATCAGATCTATTTTCTTTTAACATAAAATTAAATCGTCGTCTTAATTTACCATTCCCTTATTCAACCTTTTTCCAAAAACATAGCTTCGCCTACTCTGGTTCTAATTTGTGGAACAATCTTCCTAATAAAATAAAGCTATCTAGATCTGAAAATATATTCAAATCTAAACTAAAACTAAAATTATTTAATGACCTAACTGACTCATTGTAACATTTCTCATTCATCTATTATATTCTCTTTTTTATCTCATTATGTATGATAGCTATGTACCATTGTTTCTTCATTCCACGTTTTCAGTGCTATGTGTTACTGCTATGTGTTTTTGAATTGCTTTATTTGTTTAAACGGCCAATGTGAAAAAAGGCCTTTGTGCCTACAATTGTAACCGTTGTTTGAATAAATTTGAATAAATAAATTTGGTTTTCTAAGTGTGGGTTTCTCATCCGGATTCCTTTGTATACAATTATCCTTTTATTTTTCATACATGTTTTTAACGTATTGTATAGGCTTGTCATGATATAAACAATTAAAACTAAAACAGCGAGATATATTATTATGAGCTCAACTGTCATGTTTCTAAACATAAAGATGTGTCCATTGATTAAAAAAAATATAGGCCTATATTTAAGTAAAAATGTTATCGACTGTGTAAATCCAGTGTTAGTCATATGTAGCATATCGTTCCTTGACGTATTATCATAACACGGACCATTGACAAAGTATATGCAATAAAATCAGAGTAAAATAAATATTTTGTCAAATGTACCATTTTTGTATAGCACAGTTAAATCAATAGAAAATAAAGTAGCTTATTTTTTGTTTCGCCGCCTATGTCATGCGTGTGTTGTTCTACTTATAGCTGTCTATAGCAGTGGCGTAGGCAGGGGGGGGGGGTTAGGGGGAGTCATAACCCCCCCCCCCCATAGACCCCTCGGTATATATAAAAAGTATGAGGGGGGGTGCAAATCGAAAGTTTGAGGGGGGGGTGCAAATCAAAAGTTTGAAGGGGGGGGGGGGGTGCAAATGAAAAGTTTGAGGGGGGGTGCAAATCAAAAGTTTGTCCCCGGGTAAAAATTCGAACCCCCCCCCCCTTGAGACGATCCTGGCTACGCCACTGGTCTATAGAAATGTGTTTTCTTCTGTCTTGGCTATGTCTTGTGTTGTCTGTTTTATTGTATTTCATTTTAAAATCTCAAACCTAGGCCTAACGTTTGTTGTATATTGCATGTTTATTTCCAGAGGCGTCGTGAGGCGGGGCGGGGAGGGGGGGTGCGGACCGCACCGAGTGACACCATTTAGGGTGGTTGACACCAAGACCAAAAATTGCAAGATATATAGAATAAATGTGTTTTTTTGCTAGTTCAGAGGATGGTTAATTAGAGTTCAAAAGTATTGTAAGTACATATTGATTACCCCGACAAAGGGGGGGGGGGGGATGACACCATGGCGTAAACATTCAGACTATAGAGAAACCAATGCTACAAACAACTATAGCTAAACATTATTAGTATTAAATGTGAACACATTTTACAGCTATTACCGGCGGGGGGGGGGGGGGGGGTTTGACACCATAAGGTGCCGCACCGGGTAACACCCGACCGAGTTACGCCACTGTTTATTTCGAATATATTTGCATCTTTTAAAAATACGTTTGAAAGATTCAATGCAGTAGACACATACTAATGTATGTAAAATCAATTCAACTATACTTTTTAAATAACATTTAATGGGACGCAACAGCAGAAATACAGCGAAACTCTAGAAGGTATTATTCCCCTCCCTTTCTTATAACAAAAAAGCATTACTTTAAACATTTTTACTAATAAGATATAGCTTACTTACAGCATACCACAATATATCATCATAAATCCTTGTTTTAACTATTTACACATCATAATGCGCCTGTAAACATAAATTGTATGGCTTAAAAGTAACGTAATTAAATATTGGTAGTACAGAAATAGACATAAATCTTAGCTGGAGCCTTGAGATATGTTTACGAAGACTTGTAAATCATAGGAAGAAAAGATAGAATAAACCAAATGATTGATTTACATACACCTAGCATTTCCGTCAGTAACACGTGTTATATATAGTAGATGTATTTAGATCTTTATATTCCAAAATCGCTCATACGAAAGATCGGATCCTATAGTCGAATCTGTAGCACGTTTTTAAGTCAACCCAGCTCAGACGGGTACCTGGCTAATGTTAGACAAAACCGCGGGCATAGATAAGACCTCCGTACAAATCCAATAAAAAGCAATACATTTTGATCTCAGTCAAAATGAGGACAAGTGAAATTCAGTCACTCGACTACACCGACCATTGTGGTATCTACTTTAAATTAGAGTTGTAATAACGTAGTGAAGGATTTAATCAACATATTGAACTCTCAAACAACTTTATATTTAGCTACATCTGACCCGCTTCTAGCGTAACGCCTACTTATCTTACACGATTACATATTTTCTATTTTAGTTCATTACAAATGTGTCTATAAGATTAGTTCACTGTGGTGTACATATTGGTTTTTAGTGTTATTAAGGCATACAAGTATGTACCAATAACATTCAATCTTTTTCCAAAAGTTTACAAGGGAAATAATTAGGTATTTTATTGACAAACACATTTTATTTAATGAAATGGAAACAATTCAATTAAAACAGACAGGATTTTTATAAACATAATTTAAAACGTAATAACATAAGGTAGATGCATTTTGGAATTCTATTTAAAATGTATGTGTATATAAAAAATGAAAGGCTATCGCGATATGTGTTGCACATATAGAACAAGGGCGATAAAGTCAATATAAACAGATTAATCATCTATCCGGTTCAATTCATTTTCTCGCATTAGACAGGCCTTCACTACCATTCAGTTATTTCAAATAGTTACCCTTTTGATACTTGTACATAACAAACTTAGTTTCAACACGTATTTGCCATTATGTAAATATTTATTACCATATTACTTGAATGTAAATGTTGTTAATGTAAACCTCTGAATGTTTATACAGACTAATAAACCCACACATATGTTGTCATTTGCTTTATTAAAATTAAAAATTAAAATTGAAGTAAAGTTAAAAAAATAATTAAAAATTAAACATACAAATAAAAAAAAAAAAACGTTACTTCCGACATAACAGCGTTTCTTTTAGTCGCATTCGAAAATGTTACAACAGTGCTATAAAAACTTAAACAGATCCCATACAATGTTAATTCGAAAACCCTAGACTGACCCTAAAAATTAACTCACAATTATGACCCTTTTCTCTCTTAAACAAGCATACCTAAAAATTAGGTTGACACATTAGAGATGTTGTTAAAAAGTAAATTGAAGTTCCTTTTTCAAACATAACGGTCTATAGGGCAAGCGAAGTAGAGTTTATTTGTTTCTGTGACCCTGGCATATGAAGAGATAGTATGGTCAGCACTATGCCCAGCTGTCTTTACTTTCCCTAACGTTAGTTAGGTACCCACCAGAGTTGGGTGGATTCAAGATGTCATCCATTCCAGCACAAATCATAAGGTCATTCATCAGCAACATAGAAATACAAGAGGTCTGTCAAATCTTCCAGAACACATCATTAGGTCATTCATCAGCAACCAACAAATACATCTGATGAACTATTGTAGTGCAGATATCTGGGTATCGTATCAGACATTTATGTTGTTTTAACAATACACAACAACACACATATACACGGCGCGTTCAACCTATAGACAAGAATAATTGAGCCCTTAAACATGTTTTTTTCTTGTTTTTTTGTTTTTAGGATAATATATAGGTGTAAAGGCTGACTTTATGGCATATGCATAAACTCCATTACATAGCATTTACATTAAAAGTGCATTCATGATTAAAGTAATAACATATTTTGTAATTCTCTTTTGCAAAGGCAAACTGAGTTCCAGGTCCTATACATGTAGAAGAAAGACCGTAAGTCAAGAACATATTTTGTATCCTCTACTTATGAAAACAAAGCATTACATTACTTCATATCACTCATAGAATCTACTCAATCACAAGATCTATTTGCATATTTATTTAATTAATTGTTTTAACTATTTGCATATGATAATGTGCCTGTACAAATAGATTTGATTACACTTTTTCGCACAAAAGTAACGTAAGTTTGTATTGGTAGTACATATTTACACAGATAAAAGAACAAAACGTATACATGAAGAGTATTACGTCTTGGTTGAAGCCTTGAAATATGTATACGGAGAATTGGAAATCATAGGAAGAAAAGTCCACCCAGCTCAGATGGGTACCTGTCTATCAGTGTTCTTCCAGACATCTCTACTAGCTTGGTCATCCCCCCCCCCCCAGAAGAAAGACTACCCTCTCCCCCCCCCCCCGGGAATGAAATGGAAGTGATATAAAAAATATTTCCTTTTAACATTACATATTTATTTGAGTTTTCAACTATTAATTGTTATAAAATTGATTAGGTGTATCTTAGTCTGTGTTTAATCTTCTAGCTCTATATTATGAAACAATTGGGTTAAATGAGACAGGGGTCGTCCATAAATGACGTCACAGTCGTAGGGGGGAAGGGGGGGGGGGGGTCAGTACTTTTTTGACGGTGTGTGATGAGGGGGAGGTGGGGGATGTTCAGATGGTGTGATGTCACTTTTTTGCATTATAAAAATGCAAGGTTAGAAAACGAGTTTTATCCGTTGTTTCGCGTTTTAGAAGACGGTTTTAATAAATTGTAATAGGAATTGATCAAAATACTCTATGTTGACAGAGTTCAGACAAGATTTTGGAAAAAATATCGATGTTTTAAGAAAAATTCAACAGCAATCTTGAGAGGGGTTGCAGGCTGATGTGTGACGTCATTTTAGGGGGGGGGGGGGGTTCTGGCTTTTTGTGCCGACGTGCGACGGAGGGAAATGGGGGAGGTAAAAATCGTCCAAAAGAGCGTGACGTCATTTATGGGTCACCCCACAAGTAATCTAACGTCTTACTCAGTAGAAACAAGAACCCATAACTAACAAATATTAACAATTATCAATATGAAATATGTAAGGACTAAAATAGTACAGATAAAGAAATCAATTAGAAATTATGTATTCTTAAAACTAGAGTCGAGTTTCGTTATATTTCATCAAGAATCGTGGCTCTGCGATCGAATCAATCAAATACAGACTTAACATATTTCTAAAGTCTATTTGTCACTTGTATTCGAAACAACAAACTGTTATATAATTATAGTTATAAAATTAAAGCTATAGCCAAATCTGAAATTTGTCATATTGCATACTTCAATATTTAAAAAAAAAATATTTTTTTTATCTAGAATAGAATCCATCAAATAGAATCCATAAGGTTCAATTCATCAAGCTAACTCTAGTATACTTCAACGTCAGGTATGAAATGAAATTTACTATCGTATGTTAACAAAGTATGTCACTTAAACACGCGATGAAAAGAAGAAAACGACTGAACATCTATGTGAATACAATATTTCAACTGAACAACTATGTGAACTTAATATGTCAACTGAAAATCTATATGAACTTAATCCTTCTGCTGAACACCTATTTTTAACATATACTCTCATATAAACACATATATTACTAAAGTATATATGAATTGTTGGAACTTAGTTCGGCTGTTTCTAAAACTAAATATGATGAAACCATTGTTTCACGGCTTGTGTATCATTCCCATAGATAAAAAATCATACATGACGATCTCCGGTCTGTTGAAATTCTATGTAAATGTCGGACACGAGGACTCCTATCACCAGACCAGCCGAACTCTGCAACAATGGGTGACTGTGACAGACCTGTAATACAACAGACACGACACTAACAAGTTTGTAGAGTTGGTAGAATGGTCTAAGGGAGGCAACAATTAAAATATAATCGCTGATGGAGAAAAAAAAGTAAACACATTTTTTTTTGCAGTAAAAATCAGAAAATCAATAACGGTATCAAAGTGTACAATAGTTAAATTTAAAACGCATGGATATGTTTATTAGTGTCAATATATGTTTTCTTGTACTATGCTTATTATATAAAACAAAATAATGATACTTATAATAGTTTAGTGTATAAACACCAAATAAAATCGGCTTAGTTAATATTACTTCAAGTTTAGGGCTCAAACTAGTTTGCTTTAAATACAAATTATTTTGTCTGAATTGTGACATTACTTTTGACTTAATTGATTGCTTCAAATATTTTTTTTCGGATCCCGACATTCGAGTCTGTAAGACGTCCTTGTTCACCCAGCTCAGATGGTTACCTGACTAACGTTAGGAAAAACTGCGGCCGCGGCTAAGACCTACATACAGAACTCCTAATAGATAGAACAACTTGCTCTTATAAGTAAAATGCTGCAATCAACCGTTCGACTACCCGGACCATTGTAGTATCTGCTTTAAATAACAGTTCCAATACCTGAATTAATGATTTTGTCAACATAATATCTGCCATATTGAACTCACGCGAAGCTTTATATTTAACTAGATGCGACACATTATCTTCTAATTTTAATGTGTTCGTATGATTAGATACAATGTGGACTATATTTGTATTTTATTTCATCAATGAAACTTTTTTTCTTGCTTTAAACACGTCTGTGTCAAAATACACCCATAATTGTAATAAATGTGTTTCAATTATGATACAAATATGCAGCTGTAAGTGCAGAGGCGTAGCGACCCTTCCAGGCGCCCGGGGACAAACTATCGATTTGCACCCCCCCCCCCTCGAACTTTTGATTTGCACCACCCCCTCTCCCCCCCCCCCCCTCGCTACGCCACTGTGTATGTGTGTCAAGTATTTCAAATATATATGTAATTGCAAAAGTACACACGATAGCGTTATGTTTTACACATTTAAAAGACTATCGAAGAAATCATGTAATCAATGTTCTCCATCCTCTTTTCATGTTTGTGTATTTTCAGAAAAAAATATAGATTTGTAATAAAAACGTTCAAAATAACTGATGATTTAATTATGATACATTTTTTTTTCCAAAAAATGAACGATGCAATTAGTCCACTCAGGTCTGATGGGTTACCTGACTCCGTACATTACCCATAGCAGATAGTACACTTTGATCTTAGTCAACATGTCGAGAAGAGAATCGGTGCAATAAGTAACTCGACTACTCCGACCACTAATTTAAATGACAGTTTCAATAACTTGATTCATGAGTGTATCAACATAATACCTGCCATATTTATCACACGCACAACTTTAAATTGAGCAACATTTGACCATCTCTTTTAGTAACGCATACGTATCTTACATTGTTACATAGTTTATATATTAGTTTATGTTAAATGTATCCATATGATTCGATACAATGTCGCCCATGTTTTTTTGTATTTGTTAGTTTAATTTTTCCGATGCTGATATTTACCAATATTTTTTGTTTGTTTGGTTATTGTGCAAGGGAAGTAATTACCTATTAAATAGACCATTTGGTAAACGAATTCTAAACAAAAAAAATAAATCAAAGAAACGTATTATTTTTTCCTAAAATTAGACATAGTATATTCTACAATAAAGTTATTCAAATAATATATATAAAATAATAGATATGCATTTGTTTAATGTTTAAAAATTTCTGTAATTGCAAAAGAAAATTACAACAGCATTTATTTTTACTCATTTGAAAGACAAGCGAGGATATCGTTCATTCCACTATTGTTACAGCGGTATCGTCTTTTGGTGATATATCCATATTGTTTTAAAAGAAAATTGGTGATGTTTATTGTTTTGCTACACCAGGGGTCGGCAACCTTTTGAGGCGGAAGAGCCAAAAGTTGCAGTTTACAAAATTCCCCAGTTTTAAAGAGCCACACAAATTTTTTTCTATTTCAATATTATTAGGATAATATATATATATATATATATATATATATATATATATATATATATATATATACATATATATATATATATATATATATATATATATATATATACATATATATATATACATATATATATATATATATATATATATATATATATATATATATATAATATATATATATATATATATATATATATAAATATATATATATATATATATATATATATAATAAAAAGTACATAAAAATAGGGAGTAAATAAATATTCTAATATAATAGCGAGTGTTTATTGTTTATATTTATAATTATATCATTCATCACCGAATGTTGTAGAACAATATTTTTAATTTTCGAAAATAAAAAAAAAAATTAAATATTTGTGCATGGAGCTGAAGAGCCGCATCTTGACATCAAAAGAGCCGCATGCGGCTCGCGAGCCGCAGGTTGCCGACCCCTGTGCTACACTATTAAAAGTAAAACCCATAATGTGTTTGATTTGTATGCATATCAATTTTCGCTTACAAAAGAGTACCATATATATAATGAATCGTCTAAAAATGACGACATATCTGGAGAGGGGAGGGGGATAGAAGAGGAGGGATTGATGATGATAGAGAGCAAAAGAAATCAAACGTTATTGCAGTAAAAACTAGAAAATGAGTTTTAATTTTATTTGCGTTGTCAAGAAAGTCAAGCTTAATTAAGATTTAAGTAGAATATATATATATATATATATATATATAATATATATATATATATATATATATATATATATATATACATATATATATATAAAATAATTTTGAGGGAGGGGTTTGGTAAAATGAGGTGTTGATATAATTTTAAGGGAGGAGGAAGCACCTTAACCATTACCTCAACCAAGGCAGAAATTGCGTATCCCCAAATTTATAGAAATATATTTAGTTTTAGTAGTTTAATCGCTAATGTAAAAGTCAACTTCAGTGCTGATTCCATTAATGGAAACGGCATCAGAGTGGACTATTTCACAATGTAAAGTCTTCTAGTCTACTATCTCTGTCAGGGTGAGCATGTCTCAATGTAAAGTCTTCTATTTAACTGTCTCTAACACGGTGAGCATGTCTCAATGTGTATACACATATGTCACCCTAACATAGTCGTACATATGTACACATTTTATGACACTCTAACACAGATGTACATTTGTAAACATATATAAACCCTAACACAGTGGGCACAAGAAAGCTATGATGGATCCATCTTTTTCACTATTCATCCACTATAAACTTACATTCGTTTGATGAGCGTATTTTGTTTAAATTTAGTAAGATTAGATTTGTTATTTAAAATAAATAGCTTTTAATATTTACTCATATAAAAACATACACATGTTTCCGCCAGGGTAATAACATTAGTTATCAAATAATATAACTTTAGGACTATCCCAATCTACTTTAGAAGCTGTTAACTCTTTTTCTGTCTATACGGATATCACGGGCTCATTAGGTATCTGCCATTAGCCAGGCAGGCCTCAACACGGCAAACTCGGACCAACTGGTTTGATTACCACGTATCGGTTCCTTCTGTGGGTTCTCACCAGGCTTATCTTCCACCCCACAGAACACAGGGTAAACTCGTACCCCATCGTCCTGCACCCGGCACAACAATAGGAAGCTAATAACTAAGGTAAACTCGTACCCCACCGTCCTGTACCCGGCTCAACAGTAGGAAGCTAATAACTAAGGTAAACTCGTACCCCACCGTCTTGTACCCGGGCTCAACAGTAGGAAGCTAATAACTAAGGTAAACTCGTACCCCACCGTCCTGTACCCGGCTCAACAGTAGGAAGCTAATAACTAAGGTAAACTCGTACCCCACCGTCCTGTACCCGGCTCAACAGTAGGAAGCTAATAACTAAGGTTAAACTCGTACCCCACCGTCTTGTACCCGGCTCAACAGTAGGAAGCTAATAACTAAGGTAAACTCGTACCCCACCGTCTTGTACCCGGCTCAACAGTAGGAAGCTAATAACTAAGGTAAACTCGTACCCCCACCGTCTTGTACCCGGCTCAACAGTAGGAAGCTAACAACTAAGGTAAACTCGTACCCCACCGTCCTGTACCCGGCTCAACAGTAGGAAGCTAATAACTAAGGTAAACTCGTACCCCACCGTCCTGTAACCCGGCTCAACAGTAGGAAGCTAATAACTAAGGTAAACTCGTACCCCACCTTCCTGTACCCGGCTCATCAGTAGGAAGCTAATAACTAAGGTAAACTCGTACCCCACCGTCTTGTACCCGGCTCAACAGTAAGGAAGCTAATAACTAAGGTAAACTCGTACCCCACCGTCCTGTACCCGGCTCAACAGTAGGAAGCTAATAACTAAGGTAAACTCGTACCCCACCGTCCTGTACCCGGCTCAACAGTAGGAAGCTAATAACTAAAAAACTACGTCACTCAGGTCAAAGTAATGATTACTGACCAATAGGGAAATGTATTCTGAATAAAAATAACATTCCCACATTCAAAGATGTCGAAAAAAGTCGGCACTTGGCAGAGGCAAGCTTGGTATTGTTGCCACGGGGCTGTCAATAGCACGGCTGTAAGGGCTGGGCCTGGTGCCCAAACGGCTGTCCGTATACTTTATACGGCACCTATTCTCTGATGAGTGTGTTTAACCTGTTTTAAGTTGTGTTTATTTATAAATTTATGTTATTATTATATTATATATTTGTAGTTATTCTAAAGCAAACCAGGACGATATTAAAAAAAAAACGTAACAGTACAACACATTTTATTTTTAAAGTCCTGTTTCTGCATGAACACACATTGTCTACTTAGGTTAATGTTACATGTTACATGTAATAAACTGTAATATAATATGCTCATTACAACATCTATAGTATACATTACTATTTAACTGTATTGTATTGCTCCGCTTAAATGATGTGTAACCAGTACAAACATCGGAATGTGTGGCACATACATAGTTGTAATAATAAGTTTACAAACGCAGATTTAGTATGGTTTTTTTTTTGACAGTTTGAACATACAATATGAAGAAAATAAAACATACCAACAATTAACGTGTTTCATTGCCTTTTTTTAAAACAGTATTTACATAAGTAACGTTAATTTTTTTCGTGCATTTTAGGGACATCTGCTGTTTTGATTTTTTTTATCTTGAATGTTTTATGTTTAATACAATAAAAACAAACGTTTATCATACCAATATTGCGTCGATTAAATAACAATATTCGCAAACATAATTGTTCTTTGGTAACTGTCACATCCCGACACCTTGAAGTGAACGATACAACTAACGTGTCGTTCAACTGAATTCTACAAACCAGAAATAAGAATTAACAAAGTTTATGCTAACTGAAAGACATGATGCTGTTGTTTACCTTCCTGCATCGTAGGGAGACGAACTCAATAGCGACTCACACATTTCACGTGCTACCTCTTGTAACATTTGATTCAGATAAGTTAGCCGAGGTTTATTGTTTATATGAAACAAAATAATAATCATCAGTGTATATTTTCCAAACAACTAGCTAGTTGACCACCTGGATGTTTCAATGTAGCAGAACTGACAACTAAGTTAACCAAACATTATGTCATATATGTAGGACGTCCATATGTCCACCCACCTCAGATGGGTACCTGACTAACGTTAGGAAAAACTGCAGCAAAATCTAAGACATATGTACAGAACCCGTGACATATAGACCACGATGATCTTAGCCAAAAGACCGAGAATTTAAATGGTGCAATCAATCATTCGACTACACAGACCAATGTGGTAAATGCTGTAAATGACAATTTCAATAACTTGATTGATGAATGTATATGGTTTTCAATATCGAACTCACACCACAACATTCTATTTACCAATAACGTTAATTCATGTTCCGAAAGTTTGCAAGGGAAGTAATTACCTGTGTCATTGACAAATTAAGTACATTAAATGCATTGTAAATAATTCAATTTAAAAAAAGCATAAGGTTTTATTTGTCAAAACTTATAATATTTAACATATTATTGTTTTGTTTAAAAAAATGATGAAAGACTGAATAGGTGTCTTTACTTTCTATTTAAAATGTCAATGCATTTGAAAAATAAACACAGTTAAGATATGTGTTACAAATATGGAAGACATGTGATAAAGTCAGAATGTTCAATGATGTAACAAGTAACAATACTTAATACACATTAGTAGTACATAGTAACACTTGTAGAAGTACAAAAGGAATACAGAAAGTATGATAAGTCTTAGTTGGAGTCTTGAAATATTTGTACGAAGAATTGGACATTATAGGAAGAAAGATAGAAGAAACCAAATGATTGCTTTCGATACATCTAACATTACAGTAAGTAAAACCATGTCATGTATATTATGTATATTTGAACCTTTATATTTTCACGATTCCCCATCAGAGAGGACATAAGTTCGGATCATTGGAGTCAAGTATGTAAGACGTCCTTAAGTCCACCCCAGCTCAGATGGTTCCATGACTAACATTAGGAACGAGAAAAATGGCCCGTTGAGGAAGGATACACCGGCGCTAGGTTGATAGTGCTGTCTCTTTTCTCTAAACTAAAACCAACCCACCCCCCACACCCCCACCCCCACCCACCCCCCCACACACCACCCCCCCACCCCCACACACCACCCCCCCACACCCCCCCCCACACACCCGCCACACCCCACACCCCCTCCACCCCCCCCCCCCCAAAAAAAAAAACATGTCTACCGTCCCATTCAACGAAATATAATTATATACTTTTTCCAGTGTCCGCCCCCTCCCAGAAAATTCTACCCCGCCCCCCGAAAATTTCAAGTACCCCACCCCTCTCCGGGGAGGAAAAAAGTCTAAACTATCCGGCTTGAGATTATTTTCTAATCTGTGCTAAATGTGTCGACGTCATACTTCGTTTTTCGAATTACTGTGCATGTTTTTATTTTCCTTGTGTTTTCTCTAGAGCGTTCTTGTCAGATAGATAGATAGATTAGATAGATAGATAGATAGATAGATAGATAGATAGATAGATAGATAGATAGATAGATAGATAGATAGATAGATAGATAGATAGATAGATAGATAGATAGATAGATAGATAGATAGATAGATAGATAGATAGATAGATAGATAGATAGATAGATAGATAGATAGATAGATAGATAGATAGATAGATAGATAGATAGATAGATAGATAGATAGATAGATAGATAGATAGATAGATAGATAGATAGATAGATAGATAGATAGATAGATAGATAGATAGATAGATAGATAGATAGATAGATAGATAGATAGATAGATAGATAGATAGATAGATAGATAGATAGATAGATAGATAGATAGATAGATAGAGATAGATAGATAGAAGATAGATAGATAGATAGATAGATAGATAGATAGATAGATAGATAGATAGATAGATAGATAGATAGATAGATAGATAGTAGATAGATAGATAGATAGATAGATAGATAGATAGATAGATAGATAGATAGAGATAGATGATAGATAGATAGATAGATAGATAGATAGATAGATAGATAGATAGATAGATAGATAGATAGATAGATAGATAGATAGATAGATAGATAGATAGATAGATAGATAGATAGAAGATAGATAGATAGATAGATATAGA